>NW_007729433.1:138051-169505 GCF_000696425.1 Galeopterus variegatus | reverse complement strand
GGCGCACTATCCAGTGCGCCACCGGGCCGGCCCGAAACGTAATTGTTTATATATATTTGTGGGGTACAGATTTGAGCATCAATACATGTGTACAATATGTGGTGATCAAATCAGGATAATTAGTATGCTCATGTTTACAAAACATAATCAATCTTTGTGACCCTTAACTAATTTCTCACTAACCTCACTCCCACTCCTCCTTTCCCACCTGTAATAACCACAGTTCTGTTCTTTTTTTTTGGAAGTTCAGTGTGCTATTGTGATTGTTTTTGTTTGTTTTTCTTTCTTTCCTTCTTTCTGTCTGTCTTTCTTTACTAATCTCCACTTATGAGTGAGAACACATGGTATTTCTCTTTCTGAGTCTGGCTTATTTCACTTAACGTAATTTTCTTTAAGTTCATCCATGTTGCTGCAAATGGCAGAATTTCATTCTTTTTTATGGCAGAGTAGTATTCCATTGACTATATACACCACATTTTCCTTATCTGGTCATCTGTTGATGGACATTTAGCTTGACTCCAACTCGTGGCTACTATAAATAAAGGTGTTGATGGGCATTTGGGTTGATTCCATCTCTTGGTGGTTGTGAGTAGTTTTGTGATGTACATGAGAGTGCAGGTGTCTTTTTGATATACTGATATCCTTTCCTTTGGGTATATACCCAATAGTGGGATAACTGGGTCATAATGCAGATCTGTTTTTAGTTTTCTGAGGAACTTCCATACTGTTTCCCACAATGGCTGTACCATTTTACATCCCCACCAACAATGTAGGAGAGTTCCTTTTTCTCTGCATCCTCACTAGTATTTGTTATTTTTTGTCTTGTTGATAATAGCCAGTCTAACTGGAAATGAGATGCCATCCCATCTTGGTTTAATTTGCATTTCCCTGATGATTAGTAATGTTGAGTATTTTTTCATGTGCCTCTTGGCTATTTGTACGTCTTGATTTGAGAAACGTCTACTCAGGTTATTCACCCATTTTTTAATTGGGTTTTTTTTTTTTTTACTGTTGAGTTCCTTATATATATATTCTGGATATTAGCCCCTTGTCTGATCTGTAGTTTGCAAATACTTTCTGCCATTCTATAGGTTGTCTCTTCACTTTATTGATAGTGTCCTTTGCTGTGCGGAAGCTTTTTAGTTTGATGCAGCCCCATTTGTATACTTTTGCTTTAGCTACTTGTGCCTTTGTAGTCTCACTCATAAAAGCACTTCCCACTCCCATTTCATGTAGTGTTTCCCTTGTGCTTTCTTGTAGTAGTTTAATGGTTTTGGGCCTTAAATTTAGGTCTTTGACCTATTTTGAGTTAGTTTTTATGTATGGTGAGAGATAAGGGTCTAGTTTCATTCTTCTGCATGTGGACATCACATTTTCCTAACACTATTTGTTGATGATGCTGTCCTTTCCCCAGTGTATATTTTTGGCACCTTTGTAGAAAATCAGTTGGCTAATAATGTGTGGGTTTATTTTGGGGCTGTCGATTCTGTCCCATTGGTCAGTTTGTGTGTTTATATGCCAGTACCATGCTGTTTTTGTTACCATAGCTTTATAGTGTATTTTGAAATCAGGAAGTGTGATGCCTCCAACTTTGTTCTTTTTGTTCAAGATTGCTTTAGCTGTACAGAGTCTTTTGTGGTTCCATACAAGTTTTAAGACTGTTTTTTCTATTTCTGTGAAGAAGTGACAAATGTCATTGGCATTTTGATAGGGATTACATTGAATGTGTGGATTGCTTTGGGAAATATGGACATTTTAATGATGTTAATTCTTCTAGCCCAAGAACATGGGATGTCTTTCCATTTATTTGTGTACACTTTTTCATCAGTGTTTTAGAGTTTTCATTGTAGAGGTCTTTCACGTTCTTGGTTAAATTTACTCCTAGGTATTCCATTTTTTAATTTTTATTTATTTATTTATTTATTTATTTATTTATTTATTTATTTATTTATTTATTTATTTATTTATTTATTTATTTATTTATTTATTTATTTATTTATTTATTTATTTATTTATTTATTTATTTATTTATTTATTTATTTATTTATTTATTTATTTATTTATTTATTTATTTATTTATTTATTTATTTATTTATTTATTTATTTATTTATTTATTTATTTATTTATTTATTTATTTATTTATTTATTTATTTATTTATTTATTTATTTATTTATTTATTTATTTATTTATTTATTTATTTATTTATTTATTTATTTATTTATTTATTTATTTATTTATTTATTTATTTATTTATTTATTTATTTATTTATTTATTTATTTATTTATTTATTTATTTATTTATTTTGTCTTTTTTCGTGTCCAGCAATGGATCGCAACCCTCAGTGTCGCGCCCGTACCGGATTTTTTTTTTTTTTTTTTTTTTTAGTTGCTATTGTGAATTCCATTACTTTCTTGATTTCTTCTTTGGCTATTTCATTATTGTATATGCCCCATTTTAAAGATGAGTAAATTAGTATTTGGACAAGTAAAGGATCCAACCCAGGTATAAAGCTTTTAAGTGACAGAATGCATACCTAGATATGGCTAGTTCAAAGTTCATGTTTTTTCAGTATGTCGTACTTTCATAAACTATAAATGAAGGGAAGAGTTATTACATTTCTTACCATGTATTTTTGGAAGACCAAACTGATGTTCATGGTAGGAGGAAGATCGTAGAGGTGGCAAGTTTGTAACAATGTAGCACGTCAAGAAAATTTCTCTTAATAACTTTACATTTTTTAAATTCTTTAACATCATTCTTCTGCTGTGCAAAGTTCTCCTTTTTTAGCTGCTTTTTTAGCTCCCAAAGAGTCATTAGCCTGCAGATTTCAATAAACAAAGACTGTTGGAAGAGGAGCAGGGAGGTCTAGGGGAAAGACCATAGAGTTTGAAATTTGAAAGTTTCCTTGACCATACTATTTAATGTTGCCCTGTTCTGTCAAGTCACTTTCTATCTTATGACACATAATTTGCTTGTAACACATAACATTTTGGTATTTTATTACTCTTTATTGGTTTATGGGCACCCTCTATCTTCTACCACTTATCCCAAAAATATAGACTCAGTGAATGTAGACACTTTGTTGTTCATTGCTGTTACCTAAGAACCTTGAACAGTGCCTGATAAATGAAGCCAATAAGTGTTTCATGAATGAGTGAGTGAAAGAATGAATGAGGATACCACTTGATTAATATGTCTGCTCTGGCATTTGCTAGCTTTATGAACTTGGCCAATTACTTAGCCTCTGTAAACCTATTCCTCATCTTTAAAATGGAAATGCTAATATTTATTTCAAAGGGTTGATCAAGTAGATAAGATATAAAAATGACCTAGTTCAATATTAGTTCATCTTTTGAATTTGCTTTTATCATACATTCCCTTTTTTCCCCCCTGGGACTCATGGAAAGACTGGATGGCAAGAAAAGTATGAATGTTTTCTATATTAATTTAAATGACACTTTATATAATCAGCATGTTAGGAAAATTGTCTTGGAATTCTATTTGGGGGACAAGACTTTCTAAAGTTTAATCAATGTATAAAGCGTTTTCTTTGGTTTTCAAAGAGATTCCAGTATTTTATAATATAATCAAATTCTGATGAAACCAGAACTGTAAGTGTATGAAAAAGAGAAAGGAAGTTAAAGTAAATTGGAAGGAAAACCATTTTAGAGTTATTGCTGGGGGTAGGGGAGGGTGTGTTGTATTTTTTATTGATCATAATATTTTAGCATTGGAACAAACCTTTAAAAAATATTTATTTCAAACTTCATGCTCTTTCACACAATCCCTTGCCTAACCCTCTTTTCCATAATCCCACCAAATGAAGATGCAGCACATGCCTGAGACTCCAGGGGGACTCCAGTGATAGGGGTAGAAAGAGTCTGGGCTTTCCAGTCCACATAATCTGAATTCTGCTACTCTAACATTGGGTGTGACATTTTCTCTTCTCTCTATTTTCCCAATCTACAAATGGAGTTAATAATACTTAGCTTTCAAGATTGTTATAAGGCTAAATGATATATAAAATTCCCGATGTATAGTAGATACTCCATAACTGTTACCTCTCTTGCCTTTGTAACTCATTCCCTGCCCAGGAAGCCCCTGTGATCTCTGTAATCAATTCTGCATCCTTTTTGTATACAGACCCTGGCAATTATTTCCCTGTCACCTACAAGTTCTAACTCAGTTCCTTGGGGCTTTATAGAGCAAGTGTAATCATTTTTCTTTGTGACTATACTCTGAACTCAGAAATCACAAAGGCACGAGGGATGACAATCAGCTTAGTATCTCATGAATATTCATAACCAATAAAAAAAGAAAAAAGACATCACAAAGGCAAATGCTTACAGAGAACAGGTAGGTAACTTAGTTGGGTAGAGTGACGAGATTTAAGAAATCATTGGCTTACTACCAGTTTGTGGTAGGAACTTGACAAACTGGAGTGCCTATGACCCATCCAAAAGCAACAGCTGCAACTCAGCTTTACTAGATTGTTGCCACCTAACTAATTTAGGGATGTTTTTATAACTCTGGTCAGTATTGCATGAACCAAACAAAACATGTCTAAGGGCCAGATCAGGTACTTGAACCAGCAGATTGCTACCTCTGCTTAGATAATTGCAAATGGTTATCAATCCTCCCTTAGCTAAACAGCATAGCCACTTCATTCTGTTAATCAGCCCATGCCTCGTACAGAGCAAGTGGGACTGAAATCCAGCCCACCCTCAGGTCACCAGGACTTTCTCTTATTCACACCAAGGCATATGTGAACTAGCAGAAGCCCAAAGAAGCATCCCAGTCTCCTTAAATTTTTCCTCATGATGCAGATTCTACTTATGTGACCATCTGGCTTTTTTTCTTCCTAACATATCACAATTCATCAAAGTAGAAATGCTATAAATTATTGAGAAATACAAATGTGGTTTGACTAGCACAGAGTGTAGATTCTCTCCTCCCTTAATTTAAAAAAGAGACTCTTAATTTTTGGTCCTTAGATGTCATAACAGTCTATAAGATTGTTTTCAAGGGAACTATGGACCCACCATAACTATATTAAGTGTTTCACGGGGTTTGCATATATATGCATATCTTTTAACAGATTCTTAAATGAATGAAACCCAGAAGAAGATTCAGCAACCACTAGACTATGTTTCAACTAATGGGATCTGCAGCATTAGCTTTTGGAAAGCAGTTCTGTCAGAATATTGAGCAATACTGAAGTTAGTCTCTCCTAAAAGCTATTTGTCTTTTCATTCATCTCTTTTCATACAAAGTCCATAATCCCTTGCTGGATACTGGTGTAATTCCTCCCACCCTACAAACCCAATGAATGCTGAAGCAATGAATTATTTAATTCTAATTTATTTAACCTGAGGCCTAACATTTTTATTTATTCTAATTCATTTTATTAGATTGATACTAAAATCTATAATGTTATGATTCTAAGGACTAAGATAAATAATACTCTGCTGGGAGATTTAGTTCATATGTATTTACATAAACATTTTTTTTCCTCTTTATAGGTCGAAAGTTTAAAAAGTTCAATAAAGTCAGAGTTATGAGAGCACTAGATACAGTTGCTCTCTCACAGCCAGTGGGCATTCCAAACGAAAGCCAGAGAATCACTTTTTCACCGTCTAAAGACTTGCAGTTGATCCCCTCAGTGATCAGCCTGCTAATGAGCATTGAACCAGACGTGATCTACGCAGGACATGACAACACAAAGCCTGATACTTCCAGTTCTTTGCTAACAAGTCTTAATCAACTAGGAGAGAGGCAACTGCTTTCAGTAGTCAAGTGGTCCAAATCATTGCCAGGTAATAATAGTTTGTATGTAATAGCATGTAATAAAAAATGTGCTATGTTTGTTGTACTAGTAGGTTGTTAAATAAAACAGTCTGTGCAGTAAATTAACTATGCTGTAAACAGCACGTTACAGTATATGTTTCAGAAGTTCAAAATATTTGTATAGGACCCTAATATGTGCTATGGAAATACAAAAGAAGTAGAGAACGCATTGAGTTTTGCTGATGAATCAAGAATTACATATATCAAACAGTTAAGAAATAGCATAAAATTGTGTGTTCGACAACAGATATTATAGTAGTTCAGAGAAAGACAAGTTGACCAACTTTTTTAAAATGTCTGGTTCATTCTAAATCCTAATTTAACCAACCTCAATTGGTTGAAAATAAAACTGAATATATCTGCTCATATAATAAAGCAAAATGGTATGCAGAGTTACAGTGAGGTGTCTAAAGTCAATTAAGAAAACAGAATTCCTAAAAAAATGAATAAATAATTAATTTTTACATAAAGAAGTGAACCTCCAGTCACTATTTCCTCTAATTTATACCCAAAGGGGATATATAGCTCAGCAACAGAGAGAACTTGGATTATAATATCATGAAAGGATGTCAGTCACTTTATTTATCAGTTGTTTTTGCTCTCTCAGCACAGCTCTATAGGCAACAAGCAGTTGAAAGAATTACAAGGATGAAATTTTTACTTGATTAAATCTTAGACTGTAGAGCCAAAATATATGTGTAGAAATTGCTTGCGAAAACATTAATCCCATAATTAGAAACAGAACATTTTTTAAAAATATACATTTTCTTTACCTCAATAATATCCATGTACTACTTTAGACCAATTTATTTTTCCAATATCTCATCAAGAATTAAACATGTTAGGGCCGGCCTGGTGGTGCACTGCTACAGTGCGCCGCTTGGGAAGCGTGGCGGCGCTCCCGCCGAGGGTTCGGATCCTACATACAGACCGGCCGCTCACTGGCTGAGCGAGGTGTGGGGGCAACACCGAGGGTTGCGATCCGTTGCCGGTCACAAAAAAAAAAAGGAAAAGAAAAAAAAAAAAAAGAATTAAACATGTTACGTCCTTTTAGCTCCCAAGTAAATTCAATAGCTTTTAAAAAAATTCCTTTTCAATTTGCCTTAATATATTTCTCAGTTATTATTCTACCTGAACACTGAAATACAATAGATGAATTGTTATTAAAAAATTCAATTACATGAAACAGAAAGAAAAATAGTTTCCTATTTCTCAAATCTTTTTAAAAATACATATTGAGCAAAGTTAATAAAATTCAGTATGCTAGTGGTGATGAAGTAATTTTTATAGAGAAATCAAAATGCCCAGGTTCTTACTAGTTTAATTCTTGCTGAAAGGGCTTGGACAGGTAATTTTTTTTTCTGTTAAAAAGTTCTGAATGTTTAAAACTTACTGTAAAGTAGTTGTCAGATTTGATAGATCTTTATTAAATAAAAATATAACAATAGCAATAATGAACTTTTCTGTTTAAAAATATGAATGTTTAAACATGTTTAATTTTTCTGTTTTTTTATTATTTGGAAAGGTGTTTTATTTTTGTTGATATAGTTCATATTCCTTTTGTTTGTATTTTGTAAGTTCTTTAAAGTTTTAAAAGATTCTGGCATGAGCTGGAAAAGTTAGAAAATAACCAGTTACAATTAAAAAGATTATTTATTTGCTGTGGATAAAAGCTAAGTGAGCTTTTCAAGTTGAAGCAGTTATCTATCAGGATTTTTTGACCCCGACACAATCTCAAAAAAGGAGAGGAAATTTTTACATTGCATTTGGTGGCAACTTTTTAAATGTTGCACAATGTAATTCATGCCAAGTAAATCAGAAAGACTGGCAACACTAGTATTACACATACTGTTTTCATTAATTGTAAACAAGGGAAGCATTGACATTTTCAAAGTATAGTGTGGCCAGTAGTCTTTTTAAACCATACGTGTTTGGCCTGCATTTTGGGGAGGAACACTACTGAATGAATGATGAAAATGGTTAATGAACATGTATATAAAGTAATCTAGTATCATTAGCTGCTCAAAACCGATTTCAGCTGACTTTAAACAAGGTTACAGTTTTTATTCACTGATTCACTCAATGAATTTCTATTATATACCTGCTGTGTGCAAGTGCTAACAATTAAACAGTTACAGTTTTTATTCACTGATTCACTCAATGAATTTCTATTATATACCTGCTGTGTGCAAGTTCTAACAATTAAACAGTTTTAGAAAGAAAAGCCAGAAGGCTTAGCTCATGGTGTGAATACATTTTGGTGCAGCACATCCTAGCATCTGGTTATTAGTTTTGCATGTATGAGAAATTTATTTTATCCATTTACTCAAGTGTAATAAGACTAACAAGTCTGTGGAAGATGGACTTTTATTAAACGAAACTTACTGATAAGCCATAATGTCAATCTACTCCTTTATAATGCAAATACACACACACACACATACACACACACTACTAGGAAAACATGTTGACAGATCAGGTCATTCTTTCCTACAGGAAAGTGTATTTGGAAAGTCAGATTAAGATCATATGTAGAATGATCATTATAACAAAGTGACAACATATCTGAGGGTCCCTAGGCATATATCTTCAGGTGCCCCTAGAATGCCTGTTGCCTGGTCAGGGCTTCCTTGTTGCTTCTTTGTCTATACTCTTCCATTATCTTGGACCTGTTAGAATAACTGCAGCTTATCTTTCATCTCCCCAATAATACTTCAGAGATATCCTTTTTCTATTTAATAGAGACATGCAAGGTGCTTTAGCCTCATGACAGTACATTTACAAACCGTCTCTTAGGATACATTGCATCTGACATTTAGCACCTATATATGAATGATTTTAAATTGACTTTTATCTGTAGCTTTAGTGGGTAACATTTTCTTATTTGAAGGGTGAAGCAACACGATATTTGCAAAATCTAAAAAATTAACAAGACATATTCAATAGAATAAAGGAACTTTCAATCTGGTGGGAGAAAGAAGATACCCAAACAACTACAGTATTATGTGAAACTGACATAAGATACAGATATAAAGAAAGTGGGATGGAAGAACACTTTTGGTTTGAGGGACTAGAGAAGGCATCAGAGACAAGGTATTGGTTAAACTACACCTTGAAGGAGAAAGGAAAAACAAGACTTTGATAAATCATGATAAGAAGAGAAAACATTCAGATATAAAGAATAAGGAAAGCATGAGGTATATTTTGCAAATAATGAATTAACCCAGCATTAGACAATAGTTCTAAATGTTTTCAAGTGTGAGGGTCCCTTGGTAACATCAAAAATTTTATCATACACTCACCCCAAAGGATAGTAATTAAAGCTCTCCGATCGAGAAAACACATTTGTGCGTATTGTTCCTCAGACATTACTACAATAAGTACTGGACTTCTGGGGGTTTTGTCACCCAAATATTAAGAAACCACTGACAATAAATTAATATTAAGAAGAGTAGTGGGAAGTAAATTTAGAGGTATAAGTTATGGGCCGATCAAGGAGGTCTTAAAAGTCAGTGCAGGCTTTAGGAAGTAATAAGTACTCATTCCCAATTTGATTTTACCTTTAAATTGTTTTTATCCTGTATATCAATACATTTTAGCAGGATTGATATGACAGAGAGGTTTGGGGGAGACATTTCCTTTTTATAAATTTTGTCTTGATACTTCTTTTTACTTGGTGAAAAACCTATTCTGGTCAATGCTTTGGCATTTTTAAACATTGCATTTTTAAATACATACCTTATTTCTTGGTTGCAGTTAGCCAGACTACTTGCAATTTATCAGTATCAGAAGATTGGTACTTTGCCTCATTTTCTGGCTTTGAAGTATGCCGGAACGTCTTTTGAGTCAGTGACAGTCACTGCATCTGTGAAAAAGGACTTTTTAAATTTTTTCCCAAATTGAGTAAGTAAATCAAATCATGAGAGAAAAAAATTATTGCCATCCAAAAAGTGATGAGAGAGGAGAAATGAGGGTAGACTACCACAAGTAAAGTTAGGCCTTGAGAAATGATTTTATGAAGACGTTTCAAAAATTATTTTTCTAAACCCTATTCCACTGAAATTATCATTGCTAATTGTCAACAAATTTTTTTACTTACGAAAATCATGTGAAAAATTTCAGCCCTTAACATGTTTCACATGCCTCTGGGACTAGACTACTGGCAAAATAACCAATTCTTGCTGAAACTCTTCCTTTGGCATTTGCCTTCCACATAGATATGCTTCTCTTTGTTTACAGATTTTCTGACTCCCTTGTGGATTTATTCTTCTACCCACACCATAAATCTGGCATGTCTGGGGTTCTGTCTTCTGCTCTCACTCTACACAGTCTGGATGAGCTCATTCATAGCCTGTCTTCAACTACCACTAAATTCTGATGATTCCAAAATACATAGCACATTAACCCAGACCCTTTACTGAACTACTGGACCATATATTTTCAACTGCTTATTCCATATCTTCACCCAAAAGGACTTCCAAGTCAATATGACCTTCTACTCCATAAACCTAAAAGCCTGTTTCTGTATCTTGAAATGGCACCTAGGCCAAAATTTTTGGTATCATCCCTGCCTCACTTTCTCCTTCACCCTCTGTCCCATTAGTTGGCAAATTCTGTCAACTCTGCTCGCTAAAATATGGTTCACTATGCATACTATTTCCATTGCTACTGCCTTGAATTAGTTTGGCCCTCATTTTTTACCTAGATTTCTATTGTAGTCTCCTTACTGATCCTTTTACCACTGGTTTCACATGACTCTCAAATGATCCTCTATTCTGCCCCCAGAATCATCTTTCTATAACAACTATAAACAATTATATTTTTCCCTTTTCAAAGTAAAGTCCAAACTCGTTATCCTTAATATCCAAGCCCCTTTTGTGATATTGCTACTGGATTTGCAACCTTATGTCTCTCCATTCCTTTTCAAACAACTCTAAGGTCCCATTCCCAAAGTGCCCCTTGCTAAATTTCCTGCTGTCTCCTTTTGCTCATATTCTTTTTCCCTACTTGGTGGCCTATCTCTTATCCCACGTCTTCCTCTGGCTGGCCCCTAACTAGCCTTCAGAATTCACTTCACCTGTCGCTTCTCCTGGAAATATTTCCCTGAGTCTTCCCAAACTGGGTCTGGAAATAAAGGAACCCTTTATTCTCCCATGTCTCCCTTGCATTTGTCAATCATAGTCTATTGCTCTGAGCTATAATTGTGTTTTACTTTTCTGTTTCACCAGACTATAATGTTAAAGGCAGAAACAGCATCAACAGCATTTTCTAATCATTATGTCTAGTTGCAAGCATAATGCTTCATCCCATTCTTTAAGCTTCATTCTGCTTAAAGAATAGAAATATAAATTATGGAACTGATATAAGAAGAAATATACTGCCTTAGATCATTAAACTTCAAGTCCTTATTCATAATTAGTTATCAGACATATACTGGTCATTGAGGAGCACATAGAAGCTTCAATTCAAAGTCCATACTTGTGTATGAAAATTCATACCTTGGGTCAGAAGGTGCTAAGATATTTAACGCTGTGCCATTGTTTTGATAGCATGACATTTTTTATAGAAGCACAACCAATATATTTTATTAGAACTCTGGAAGTAAGATCGGAGAACCTAGTAAGTCATACATGCCATCTCTTTACTGACATTTTCTTTTAACTTTTTTCAAGCATAAGAAATGGACAGTGTGTAACAGGGCTTTGGTCAGGAATTATCAGGTCAACTCAGAAGGAAAGGTCTTTTGTTTTTTTTAACATTTGTTAAACACAATTAGTGATCATTCATCACTTCTCTATGTGGATGTTTTTTAGTTTGATCATCATCTCAAGTGTACTAACTTTACATGATCATTATCACCATTAAGAATTTGATTTCAGTGTTCCTGTCTTTGTTTCAGTATAAAGTAATGAATGATATTACAGTTAATGGGGAAGAAATTGCACTCCTGTACCAAGCATGTTCAAGTTGATTTAACATTGTACATTTGTCACAGATAAGCCCTCTAAAAGGTGGAGTAAATAAAGGCTATTTTCTGAGTTCTATTCCATTCTGTTAAATGGAAACATGCTTTCTGCTTTAAATTTTGGTAATTTGATGTTTTAAGTTATTTCAACAAGATTTACATTTTATATTGTAATATAATAAAAATGTTCCTTCACTTCTAGTCATTTATAACCCCAGAATGCAAAATCAAACAAACAAAAAAATCAAAAAGACAAAAGCGAAAAAGAGCAGGGTAAATATAGTGAATGTAAACATGTAAGTATAAACAGAATCTCTGTTTTTGAAAAAAAAAAGAATTAACTATTATATAATTTTGTAAAATTTTTAAGGCTACTCAAAGATTAACATATATCAAAGGCCTAAAATGAAAAAATTTATAGCATAGTGAAGTCAAATATTTAAGTATTATAAAATACTTTTGTCTTAGTCCATTTCTGTTGCTTATAACAGAAATCCCTGGAATTGGGTAATTTGAAAGAAAATGAAATTTATTGCTTACAGTTTTAGGTGCTGGGAGGTCTAAAGTCTGGAGAACACATCTGGTGAAGGTCTTTGGTGGTGATGCAGGGTATCACATTGCAGATGTCAGAGCTGAGAGAGGCTGTCTCCTCATTCCTTCTCCTTTTAAGGCTCTCAGAACCATGTCCATGACAGCCATTATTAATCCATTTACTAGGGCATGGTAAGCACAATCTAGTCACCTCTTCAAGGACCCATTTTTCAATTACCATAATAGGATTTCCAACTCTCAACAATTACTGTGGGGATTAACCTTCAGTACATGGACTTCAGGGGACACAATTCAATCCATGGCAACTTTCTTTAAAAAGTCACCCATTTTTCAATTACCATAATAGGATTTCCAACTCTCAACAATTACTGTGGGGATTAACCCTCAGTACATGGACTTCAGGGGACACAATTCAATCCATGGCAACTTTCTTTAAAAAGTCATAAAATTGACCAAGAAAATTATAAAGAATAATAAATATATTTCTGGAGATTATACTGAACAACCTGTCAATGTTTTAGTAATCTGATTAATTGAACCTAACTTTCTACAAGCCTCCATTTTTCATATATATATGAAATATATAATTTGCTATATATAATAACATATATATAAAATATGTATTCTGGAAAATATATATTTAAGATAAAACAATTTATCTTTTGAATTTTATTGCCATTAATAACATTTATATTTTAGTTGTATCATATATGTTCTATAATATACAAAATGCTTTCTGACATATATTTTGGTCTCATTTTATTTTAAAATTAGAGACTTTCCATCAGACTGATTAGTGGCTTTCATAAATCCTTTGCTCTGATGAGTAATTCTGTTACGTGATCTATTGATAGAGTAATAATAAATATCTGCTTAGTGTTCTACAATGTGTGTAATTATCCCATTTGAGTCTCATATTAGCTCTTGAATTAGTTATCATTATCATTATCATTGTGGTTTTACTTATGAAGAAATTTAGATTCAATGATATTAAATGACCAGCCCAAAGGGGCAATCAGTAAGTAGTAGAGTCAGGATTGGAACTAGGGTCTTCACTCCAGAACTTATAATTTGAAAGAACAGACCAGCAAGTTTATATGTTTATATGCAGGTTTATATGTGTCTTGCTTTTCAAAAATTAGGAAAATTCATTAATCTCATTAAATTATTCTAAGTTTTATCAAAGAATTAATTATCCATTTTTACAAAGCCTTGTATATTCAATTTACAAGCAGCATTTATGTTTGCAATTTATTGTATTAAGATTCATAATGTTTTTTAAAAAACAATATATAGAGATGTACTTGATGCATTTAAATCATGTGAAAATAAAGAATTATGAAAATTGCATGCCAAATTTTTCCTAGCTTATTTAGAAAGTCTTTCTGCACCTGAGTAAATAAGGTTCCTGGATGTCAACAATAAAAACCGACTATGTTAATCTTAAAAAACAAAATAATCCTGGCTATCAAAAACAAAAGAAAAAGAATTTATTGAAAGGAGTCCGGGGATTCACTGAATAGAAGCTAGAGAACAATTTTGGAATATGAGCAGAAACCACGGTGTCTCTGAAGAGCCAATAAACAAGCATCACAAATGCACCCACTGGATTCCACTATCACTGGGCACCACCACCAGCAAGAGTATATAACCAGATCTTTGTGTTTGCTTTACTATTTTCTGCTTCAAAGCCATGATAGTATGTGTTCCACAGGCCAAACCCAGGCCACGAGCCCAGGGAAGCAGAGGTTTTAGCTAGCCTTTCTGCTTGGAGGGTGGGTACCTGCTCTCACCAAACAACCAATTGAGAGCTCTGTCCACACAGAGAAAGAGAGAGGAAGGAAGGAAGAAAGGCTAGACACTGAAGAGTTTCCCTCCTCTCCACCCAAAATGTAAATGTTTGCTATGACATCCTTAATTACGAATATGTACTAGAGTTGTTTTCAGGTTAAGGAGTTCTAAGAGGAGAATAGCAGTCTTCCTACTATTCACACGAAGATGGGACTATCTGGAGTATACAGAGAGAAGATAATTTTCCTCTTTTCTGCTACCTATCTTGAGATTAATGTTGTCAGGAAATAAATTTATTTTGCCCTTGATAGTTAATGAATTAAGGTTTTGGTTTTACTTTTGAAATAGATCATTTGTAAGTGGACTTCAATGAGTTTTTAGGGGAAATAGATGTTTTAAAAATAGCATTATGGAAAGTTATTGATATTCCCATCAAAACAATGTTTTTTCTCAATACCTTTATAAAAGGTGTTGTCAACTTCCGTTGTTTCAGCTACACTCAGATACAAATAACTTTACATTTATATTTCTAGCCCACATTTCTCCCCATTTTATACTTCATATGTCCAAACGCTATCTGGATAGTCCCAAGGCCCTCAAACATGTCCAAAACTTACTATTTCCCTCCTAGCCTGTTTCTCCTCTTTTATTTTATCTCAGTAATACTATTATCATCATCTACCATTCAAGTAAAAATACTGAAAGATGTATATGACTCTTTCTTGTTCTTACCTAGATATACTCAGTTGCCAAATCTCTTTAATTTCACCCTTTAAATATTTCTCTGATGCACTCCCTCCTCTAAATTCCTATGTGTTGACTCATTTCAGGTTTTCATCATTTCTCACCTGGCCCTTGGCATTAGCTCCCAACTGCTCTCCTTAACTTCAGACTTACTCCCTTGAATCCACCCTCCATAGAGCTACCAAGGATCCATCTACAGCACACTTAAGGCTATGTCATTCCCATTGCTCCTTAATAGACATGTGAGACATTCCATGATCTGACCCCCGCCTACACCGCCAAGTACCTCTTTGCTTCTCCCTCCTTTACGTTCTTCAGTTGAGATCTTCCCATGAGAATTGGGTTTACCAAATTAAAATTTCATATCGTGGTGCTAATGAAGACCATGAGGTAAATTAGAAATGTTTTCACTATAAAGTATTAACTTAACCTTCAAAAAGTAAAAACGTTATCTTTTGTTCTACAGGAAAAATTATACATAATTTTTTAAAATTGAAAAGTAAATATTTCAATTTGCCTTATCATACATGTATTTTAATAACTGTAATTAATTTTCTGCATATAATCTTTAACTGAATAAGGATCTTTTCATGGTAATATTTATACTGTTCCAATGGTGAATACTGACTTAGAAGTATATAATTTAATAACTTACTTGTATAAGTCTTTACAGTTTGCAGATGATTTTCATATGCTTTATTCCATTTTATCCTACAATCCCTTGAGACAGTAAGGAATCAGTATCCTTCATTTTACAGTTCAGGAAACTGAGGCTCAGAAGAATTGCATCACTTGCCAAAGACCCGGAGTGACAGTCAGGATTAATTTTAGCTCTTCTGAGTCAAAATCTAGTTCTCTTTTCACTATTTCTTTTAGCTTCATCTGACTAATATGGACATTATAAAACATCGCATGGTTGAGAAAATACCTTAAATAAATTTCCTCAGCCTTCAGAATTTGTGTTAAACTTTGTCAGTTATTTAATGCTTGCTAATGTTCTTCTTTACCCTTTTCTATATCACTATACATTTCTTTTAGAAAGTTTCACAGTATGGTAAATTTCTATGAACTGAATCAATTCTTTCACTGATTTGTACACAAAATAATTTATATATATATATATATGTACATATGTATATATTTTCATGAAAAAAAAATTCATCAGTAAATAAAGCATTCTGAGTATCTCTCAGCCCTCAACATTCTGAACTCCTACAACTTTGCTCTCGTTTCTTGGTTTAGTTACTTAAAGTGTGATAATAAAAATGAGAAGCATTTGAAATATTAATCTTGATCAATGTCTATTTAATATAAATTTCTAATTGTAAAATTTCTTAACCTCAACAATTCAGTATTGTGAAAAAGTTTAGATGATGTTTAAAATTTCAAATATTTAGTTTGTTTTTTAGAAGTAGCAGTCATACTCAATAATCTAATTACCGAAATCATATTCCCTGATAAATTACATAAATTGGCTGAGACCCTAATTCAGTATTGTGAAAAAGTTTAGATGATGTTTAAAATTTCAAATATTTAGTTTGTTTTTTAAAAGTAGCAGTCATACTCAATAATCTAATTACCGAAATCATATTCCCTGATAAATTACATAAATTGGCTGAGACCCTATTTTTTTTTCTGTTGCTTTTTCCTATGTGTGTTGTGTGTGATTCAAGACAGCGGATGAAAGAATCATCATTCTACTCATTATGCCTTACCATGTGGCAGATCCCTCAGGAGTTTGTGAAGCTTCAGGTTAGCCATGAAGAGTTCCTCTGTATGAAAGTATTGCTCCTTCTTAATACAAGTGAGTTGAGTACAAGTAACTTAAAACAAGATACTTAATTTTTCAATTTTTAATTCATTAGGAAAGTTTCAAACAATATGATCATATACCTATATATGCAATAGAAATCTTAGATTGTGACTACAAAGAAAAAACTCCTATATGTTGTCATAGACATTAATAAAATTGCTTGATATTTTTCATATTTTACCTACCATATAACATTAATATAGCCTAAATAATTCTTTTTTATTTTAGAGAACATATGACTAAATGACTTTTTTGTATTTACCTAATTCAGTATTATAAACTAATTAATAGTGCATAAACACAAACTATGCTTCCTTCTAACACCACCAACACCACCTCCACAAAAGTATTTACTATATAAATACACAATTTTGTTTGAAATTATTCTCGTTATATCAGGATAGGCTAATAGGTATAAAAAATAACTACAAAGATCAGTAGCTTAATACAAGAGCAGTTTGTTTATCACTCACCGTCACTGTTCATTGGGTTAGCAAGAAAAACCCAGCCTCCTTCCATACGGTGGCTTTGCCCTTTCCTAGCAGCTTGGAGTCCTCCAGTGCATCTGACTAGAATGAGCACTGAGTGAGAGAAGGTTTGGAGGTGAGGCCTGAAACTGTCTTGCATCACTTGCACCCACATTCCACCACCCATCTTACCTGCAGAAGAGGCCAGGAAATGTGGTCTAGCTGTATGCTGGGCAGAAAGAGGAAATGGCATATTATAAAGCATAGCATTGGTCACCAGAATGACAAACAGATACCCATTTCACTCTTTCTCATGCATAAAGAACACAATCACCTCTGCCTCAGTTGATCCCCAAGGGTCCATGTGGGAAAAGTTAAAAGAAAAAAATCTGCTTTTACCCTTTTCTGTGCCCCTGCATGCACAGGCAGGTACAGCCCTTAAATGTACCAGCTGATGCTTCCTGACTCATAATAATTTGCAAGAGAACCACAGGGAGCTAAGACATTAGGTTGTGGGTGAGCCAAGCGTCTTTCTCAGCTGCATCTTCGCAGGGACTTCTTTCTAGTGGCATGAATCTCAAGTGGCTGGGGGCTGGTTGAGGGGGGTGGCACAAGTCAGGAGGAAAGGCAGAAAAGCTAAACCCTGAAAATGGAAGGTTTCCTCATGGAATCTATGTGAAGACAGGGACCAATACAGGATCTAAGGATCCATAGACCATTCCTTATTGGAGCAGGGATTTTCAAGCCTTACTTGGTGAAAGATCACAGAGTGGACAAAGAGCATTGATATGGGACTGGCCAGAGAGTCAACTGAAATAAATTTAATATTACAGTAGTTAACCTCTTGCTCTTCTTTGCTTGAGGGTAATGAATTCTATAGTGGTTATATCACAGATCATCCTAGATCTCCTAAATTAGTTTATATCTTTAACATAATTCTGTGTTTATGGATAGGCTGCATTATGCTGGGGCGACAGACAACACTCTAAATATCCAGTGCAGATCAACAGGGAGGCTCTGCTCGTTGTCATTGCTCAGGAACCCAGGCAAATGAGGGCTGCATCTTGAGTCACACTTCCACAGTCACTAGAGCAGTGGTAAGGAAAGGAAGTGGCAAACATATGACTTCCACTCATATTATAGAAAGCAAGATTCTTGGCCACTTGCCACTTTAAGAAAAGGGAAAACACCGAAACATTTGGTGAATAGTACTTCGGTTTTCCACAAATTCTAATTAAAATGCTAATGAGATTTTAAACAGGAGGGAGAGGGGGAGAAGATAACTTGGCAAAGCTATTGAAAATTCATCTTTAAATGTAGAGCAATTAATAGAATTGAAAAGCTACAATAATTAATGCAGCATAAGAGAAGAAAAGATACACTGAATTGTTGAGTCAAGTCAGATAACTTTATATTAGAACTTAAATTCTATAGTGGGAAACATCACAAATCAATGAATATGGAACAAATAAATGTCATTGAGAAAAACAGCTTTATATTTGGAGAAAAATTAGTTTGGATATTTAGCTCAAATTATATTCTAAAATAGATACCGGATAATTGAGTTAAATGTAAACACTCAAATTAAAAAATAAACTACAAGCAATATAAAAAATAAATGCAACGGGGAAATTGGCAAAGGGAAAATTTGATGATTTGATAGTTACAAAGTTAAACATTCCCATTTGCCATTAAAAATTAAAATATAGATCTTCAGGAATAGACGGCAGGTTAAATACACAGTTTTACCATTGTTCCCTCCAAAACTGCACTAAAATCTTAGTAAAGGTATTTACTAGAAAATAATTAAGAAAAAATAATTGATGGGATTGGTTGGGAACCGTAAAGGGACTTGCAAAGATTTAAAATAACTGCTATATGAAGTAACTGGACAGAAGAGACTATAGATACACATACAGTACACATATATGAGGGTACTTCCAAAAGTTCATGGAAATATTCATATTAACCTTTAATTCTATTTTTCCACAAACTTTCTGAAGCAAAAATTGCACATTTTCAAACTTATCCTTGAGAGTCTCCTTTATATTCAAGATCTGATCTCTTGAAAACTCAAAACTAACTTTTTGGTTTCTCTTAAGTTTATATCTGTGGCCTTCTTTTTCTAAGGGTTGTAAGAAGCCAAAGTCTGATTTGGGTGCAGGGTATAATAGGGGTTTAAAAAGCTTTTTTTTCTCCTCTTTGCTGGGCACATACAGTTGACTTTAAACTAAGTACACATCTCTGTAGATATATTGCTAAGAGTCAAGATTATAAATGTATAGTAATATAAATCCAAGAGGTTATGTGATTTTTCTTTCAGCAGTCTGCAGAAAAAGGCAGATGTTTCATTGAAGGTTGATGACTTGTTTGTAGGACAAGAGAAGCCAATGGAAAAATGAAGCAAGAAGCTGGGGATTCTGTTAATAGATGTGCTGGAAAAATCCAGCAGATAAGCATCTCAGATAAGCGACAACAGTAGGACCTAAAAGATTTAGAATAGCTATGGTGAAATTGACAATTTAGTGTAAATATGAGAACTAGCCATAAAAATAGGAAGTTGTGCCTAAGATAGGAATATAGGAATTATAGATTTCAGGGGTAAATATCTAAATTAGTAGTTAACACCATAATGGGAATAAGTGGCATTCCCATTAAAATCAGAAACAAAATAGGAATACCTGCCATCACTATTATTATTTAATATTATTCTGTAAGTCCTGAACAATGCAATGAATTGTGAAGCAGAAATGAGAGCTACAACTATTGGAAAGGGGAAAATGAAAATATTATTTGAATGCGGTGTTGTTGTATACCATTAAAACAAATGATAATCAACACAAAATTGTTCAAACTAAAAATAGAGTATAACTAAGTGACTGGATATAAGGGAAATATTTAAATGTTAATAGCTTTCTCCCATATCAACTGGAAGGCATTAGACAATTTAATGGAGCAATGTTACAATTACAACATAAAAAGTTAAAGTATTCAGGAATAATTTTAATGAGAAATACTTGAGATTTATATGAAGAACACAAAACTTTACAGAGAGATCCAAGTATGTGTTAAAAAGAAAATAAAAAGGACCAAGAATTCATGCAGCTATAAACTAAATCAAATCAAGTATTTGAGATAGGACTGTAGAATAATGTCAGGTGATCTTTTGAGAAAATGATAAGTAAGTTAAATGCATAATTTGTTGACACAAGTCTAAAATAAGTAAGCTGAAATGTTTTTTAGTGTACAAAGTTGTTGTTCTCATATTCTTCCCGTAAACGAGAAGTTTACATATCTTGACACTATTAATAGCACTATGTCTTTCTTATTTAAAGTGTTTTTATCTACAGTTATACATCAAAAGCACAGAAGTTTATATTATAAATTATTAGTGTCATCTTTTTAGACATAACTTCCACTTGTAATTATCTTCTTACAGTTCCTTTGGAAGGACTGAGAAGTCAAAACCAGTTTGAAGAGATGAGATCGAGCTACATCAGAGAGCTCATCAAGGCAATTGGTTTGAGGCAAAAAGGAGTTGTCTCAAGCTCACAGCGTTTCTATCAACTTACAAAACTTCTTGATAACTTGCATGATGTAAGTATTTTTTTTCCAGAATATCAATGATTATTCTCTGAATTTCCATAACTTTTTAAATGTTAAATCTAAATTTTATTGTATATGGTTTCTTCGAATCTATATTTGCACTTGTGTTTTAAAAGAGTATTTTTATCACACTGCTCAGAATGTATATTGTGCTCTTTTCATTTTCAATGTAGATCACCCAAATATCCATTTACTAGTATTTGTATAATCTGAGGGTAATTTAATGGCTGATAGGAATTATGACACATTTCCTGAATATGTTCTAAAGTATTTTTGCCTAAAATTAAAGATTTATATACAGTAAAAGCAAAAGCATGGATGTGGAGAATAAGACTCTCATAATATTGCTGATGGGCAATCAGGCAACATATAGCAAAAGTTAAAATTTGCATAACTTTTAGGATTTACCTTAAAGAAATAATTAGGCATAAATTTAATATTTATATGCAAGGATGTTCACAGAAGAGGGGGGAAAAAAAAACCTAGAACTAGAAATACTCAACAACAGAACTGGATATATGTGTTTAGTCAAGACATATTCAATATAAGCTTTTATTGTTCCTATGTTCAGAAACCACATTAAAATGACAGTCAGGGCATACAAAAGCTATCCACTCAGCAAGTCAACTTTTGAGGCCTTACTCCTGAATATGAACAGACAGATGAAATTATGAGCTATTTGAATAAAGTCTCTAAAATGAAAGGCATAAAGCAAAACACACAGAAAAAAAGTAACTTGAAGGAAAAAGTACCAGTGCAGAGAGCAAAAGAAAACTTGTAAGATCCTCAGAGAAATAAGAATGAAGTTGTGTCTGTGAAATGAGAATAGAAAACATTAAAAAGGAACATTCAGCAAGAATATACTTTTGGATAACTAAATATAGAAGAACATAAATTAAAAATTCAATAAAAAGGCTTAAATATAAAGGAAACTCTCAGAAAAAATAAAAAAGGTAAAAAACATGGAAAATTAGAGGAAAGAAATAGCAAACTTAGGAGATTGATCCAGGGGGTTCCATCCTCAAGTTAATAAGAATTTCTAGAAGAAAGATTAAAGAAACTCAGGAAGAGGAAATTATGTAAGAAATCATAAAAGAAAAGTTGCTGGAACTGGATTGATCCAGGGGGTTCCATCCTCAAGTTAATAAGAATTTCTAGAAGAAAGATTAAAGAAAATCAGGAAGAGGAAATTATGTAAGAAATCATAAAAGAAAAGTTGCTGGAACTCAAAGATATGAGTTTTCTAACTGCAAGAGCCCAGTGTATAGGCACATTGTAAAATTTCAGCATACCAGGAATAAAGAAAATATCCAAAAATATACCAATAATAAAAGAAACAAGTCACACACAAATTATCAAGAAGATTCAGAATGCTGTTGGACTTCACAACAGCAACACTGGAAGCTAGAAGACAATGGAGTGATGCCTCCAGAATTTTGATGGAAAAGCACATCTTCAAAGAATTTGATACCCAGCAAAACCATCAAACGAGTATGATGGCCCCATAAACATATTTTCAGATACACAGGATCTCATAGAGTCTACCTGAAATACAACCTTTGTCAAAACCTACTACAGGATGTCTTACAACAAAACACTGGAATGAGCCAAGGAAGTAAAGAATCCAACCCAAGAGAGACTCAAAGAGTGATGTCCCAGCACAATAACTGTGTAAGATTAGTCTAGATTGGAGCAGTAATACAGGCGGTCCTAGGATACCAGCTCTAGGGGGGGAAAAAAAAAAGGAATTGAAAAGATCACATGGATGTATGATCCTATTGAGGTGATTTTTACATTTCTGTCAGAGAGTTCAACTATGGCTTTGTGACAAAGATAGAGAAAACAAAGCAAACAAGAACACTAGGTGATTAGCTGTGGCAAAATAACAAGTCATATAAGAGAGAAAATGTAATCCAGCAGGAAACAATAAAAATCTTAATAATATAAATACTGGACAGTTATTTAGCCAATACAGTATATAGAGAATGGGAAGAAGAGGAAATGTGTGTGTGGTTGAGGAGCGAGGTGTATAGTGCAAGAAAGTTCAATCCTCATTTTCCATAGTGAAAACCCAATGTCAAAATTGGAAAACAAAATTTGTTAGAAATGCGTAAGTAACTATGAAAAGACACAGACTAAAAAAGTTGAAAGCAGTTGTGTCTGGGGAGCTGGAATAAGGATGGGAAGAGGTATGTTAGGAAGCTGCTGGGTTTTGTGGTTGCTGCTGCTGTTATTTTGCTGTTAAAAATCTGCAGTACTATTTGACTTAAAATTATACACATAAATTGGAAGCTGCTGGGTTTTGTGGTTGCTGCTGCTGTTATTTTGCTGTTAAAAATCTGCAGTACTATTTGACTTTGATAAAGATAAAAATTTGATTAAGATGAATTATCTTGGGTTTTGGCCTAAGAAGAGTCAATATGCTGTTATATGAAAAAGCCAGATTAGCAAATAGAATTTATAAAATAATTGCATTTTAGAAATATTTATATATTTGTGTAATATTGTGTGTATGCTTGGAAAATACAACAGAGTGTTCACATTGGTTATCCTGTGGGATTATGAATAACTTTCAGTTCTTTAAATCTTTCCATAATATCAAAATATTTGATCACGGGTATGTGAGATTTTACATATTATTCTAGAAAGTGGTGGGAGTCATTTTCATTTTGGTAAGAAAAAAATCTTGATAAGTATTTATATTGTCAGAAAAATAAATTAGCATGTTTGAGTAGCACATGAATTTATCATTTTTCATGCTTGTTCCTACCCATTTGTTAAACCAACAGCTTGTCAAACAGCTTCACCTGTACTGCTTGAATACATTCATCCAGTCCCGGGCACTGAGTGTTGAATTTCCAGAAATGATGTCTGAAGTTATTGCCGCACAATTACCCAAGATCTTGGCAGGGATGGTGAAACCGCTTCTATTTCATAAAAAGTGAAAGTTGCTTTTTTTCCTTTAAAAAATTAAATTTTGTGGTATGTCTTTTTGTTTTGGTCAGGATTATGAGGTCTCGAGTTTTTATAATGTTCTGAAAGCCTTACATTTATACGTAGCATACCATGTAAATTTAAGACAAAATTGTGAGATTTTAATTATTTTCCTTTGTAAAGCATAATTAGAATTTTAAAGTGTTTTTGTGTACCCATATTTCCTTTAAAAGTTTACGAGATGGAAAAAGTACTAAAATTAATTGTTAAAGTAAACTGTATCTTATCCATATTATACCCTTTAGGTGAGGATTTTTAACTTTTGCATCTAAAAAATATTTAGAGAAGAAAAACCTTACAGGTAATACCAAAAAGCTATTATCTATGTTACTTCTAGGTTGCTCCCTTTGACTCCTTGATTATATTTCCAAAAATGAACTTTTAAAATGATATGTAAAATTTTCTCTACATGAGTGTATATACATTTCTGTAAGGAGGAAATTCATAGCCTTCATCTGATTTTCAGAAGTGTGTTTAATACAAAAATATATACATAGAAAGAGATTGATGTTTCTCAAACTAGGCAAAATAGCTCATACGTTAAGAGCGTTTCCCAGATTGGAGACACAAATCTCTAAGGAAGTAAGTAGAGCCATATCATTATGACAGCAGTATTGTGGGTTTGTAGTTTTTTTACAAACCGTTTTCGGGGTGGAGTTGCTTCCTAATAAGGTATTGTGAATAGAAATAGGAAGTCAGAAGACTATGTGTCCCAACTCCACTCTTTACCATTTGTGCCATGTGGAAAGTCCATTAACCTTACTGATTCTAAATTTGCTCACCTTTAAGAATGGTATAATATCTTTCCTTCAAAATGCTCCTTTTGGCCAGAGCTTCTTATTAACATCTTCTCAAATCAAAGAAGGAAGGAAGAAAGGAAGGAAGAAAGAAAGAGACATATTAATTCTCTTTCTTCTCTCCTCAGAAAGTTGAGCATGGTGTTCTTTTTCAGTAAGGAACAACAGACGAATCTCAGGTTGAAATTTTTTGAGTGCCTTTGATCAATTCTAAAAGAGATGCTTCAGGAAATACTAGATTCTGGCTTAAAACAATACAACCAATTACAATAACTAGAAAACACACAATTCACATTATTTTATGAACTGAAAACATTCCTTTAGAAGACAGACAAGAGTTCTTTTCTGAAATACATATACATACATATATAAGAGAAAGAACCGAGTTCATAGCACTGGTGAAACTCAGTCAAAACTAATCATTGTTTTCTGGATAAAGTAATTTATACAAATTTTAGGCATATATATATATATATATATGTATGTATGTATATATGTGTATATATATATATATACATATCAATTATATATTGGTAGACCCAATTTCTTTTTCTAAATTTATTTAAAATTGGATGTCTTGTTATCTTACAAATAAAACGTATAACCTTGTGCAGATTAATAGTTGTTAATGAGAAAATCAAAGTAACTTTGAAAACAATAGAGAAGAAACTGACTGAAATTTCTCATTTCTGAATGCATTTTTAATTACTCATTCCTTTCAACTGATAAATACTTGCAGCTTATCAAGGAACAATAACATAAAATATTCTTTTTTTTTTTTTTAATTTTTATTTTGTCAATATACAATGTATATGATCATTATGGCCCTTCACCGACACCTCCCGCCCTCCTCCCTCTCTCCCCTCCCCCTCAAGAATGTCCTTTCCGTTTGCTTGTTGTAACAACTTCAAAAAAAAGTATAGTAGTTATATCTTCTTCTTCATAAAATATTCTTAATAAATACTAATGTGACCTCCAAAACAAGATAAAGTAGTCTCATATGATTAAAAAAAAATGGCACAGTAATGTTACCATAACTGTTTTTTACGAATAAATTCTTCAATTTACAAAAAGAATTAGCTGTGGGGTATAGTTGTTCCCACAGGGCCATTTGAGAGAGGAATTAAAACAAGTTCCAATCAGTGCCTTTGGCTTGGGTTCATTAGATCTATATGTGGCAGGTATAATAGGTAACATACACATTTATAACTTTTGGTTATAACATTCAACAAAAGTTTAACCCAAATATTCCAAAGTCTCAACATTAGTATAAAAATGGTCTCTAGGAAGTATTTCTATACAGGTCTTTTTCTGTGAATGCGTGTGTATTACAGTAGACTTGACTGGTGTGTGGTTCTTCAGTCTTTATACACATACACGCACTCTCTCTCCATTCTCCAGGTCAAAGTTATCTTCTTAAAAAGGATTTAGTTATACCATTTTCTCACTGTAAAACACTCACTGACTTCCAATTATCTATTGCAGTGACTCTCAGTCATAGCTGCCTATTAGAATTTCCAAGTGAGCTTTTAAAAAATACCATTACTTGGGCTCCATCTTCAGAGATTACATTTTAATCGGTCTACTGTCCTTACTAATGCAAGCACATAGTAGATACTCTGAAATAATGCTCAAGTATCAATTCACATCTTCTGTTTATTTTCCACTGTCATGGATTCATCTTATGTTCCAGCCATTCAAATCTTTTTACCATCAATTTTCTGCCAGAATTTCCCCCTTTTGACTCCAATGCCACACATACATCAACGTTCCAGACTCAGCCAAATATCACTTCTGCAAAGTCTTCCCTGAGTCTTCCAGACAGTGATTTGCTTCCTCCTAGAGTTCTTCTGCCATTTTATGCACATCTGAATTACAAAGTACATTATACTACAATTCTGATTTTCCTGCAAGTCTGGGAGCCCCTTTGAGGTAGGACAATACTGTCTATTGACTGAGAGTTGAATGTTCTCTCTGTCTTTGGTGTCACCGTGGATCTCTATAATTCTTTGGTTACATCTCTGCATGTCCCTGTACCCATGATTTTATCACTTTCTCTTCCCATGCTTCCTTATCACCATCTCTTAATTTCCCTTCATTGCTTTTAAATTTTCCACCTTTTCTTCCTACTGAGATCTCTCTCTTTACTCACTATAACATAGGAGAATGAGAGTATATTTTATATATATTAAGAACAATACTTTATGTTCCCTATTCTAAATTTTAAAACTGAATGAATGGAATATTATTTTCCTCCCTAAGAAAAAATTCCACAATTGTAATTGTTGCTTATATTTAAGTAGCCCTCAATTGTTTTGTATTATAATGCTCAGCATAAAAATTTTCCTCATTTCCAATTTCATTTAGCAAATATTTATTGAGTACCTGCTGTTAGCACAAGAAAATATGCTAATAAGCTTTATGAAAATTTTGAGCTGAAGAAAGACTGTAACTTAAGAACGTTAACTGTCCAGTAGTCAGTAAACATCACAGTGCCTGATAAATAGTAGGCATGCATATATTTGTTGAGTGTATTACCATTCATACTCAACAAGTATTAGATTTAGTAGGTGCAAAGCATTATTTATATATGATTTTACTGAGATAAATGCCGCACAAAGTAAATTACTAACTTTAAAATAAATATTAAATAACACCTTAAGTCAAGTCAGTAATTCATTTGCATTAAATCTATATGTACATTTATTGAAAAATCTTTTAATATCTTTTTCCCCACAAATATGAAAGTATTTTTAATATGTCCCACGTACAATAGTTAAAGGAAATCTACCTCAGTGGGAGTAGTACCTCTCAAAATGGATTCTATGACATAAGCAAATGAATATAGTTGTTTTTTAAAAAACAGAAAGAACAAAAAGTGTCATTAGCTCTTTACACTCAAGTAATGGACACAGGGAACAGCTGATGATGTGATCATGTTATTATCTGATTCTTGTTACTTTGAATTAAAGCAATATTTTAATGATACACATTCTCCTCCACCAGCACAAACTTAATTTCCACAATAATTTAAAATTTTTCTGATTTCACTCAACTATGAAGGAATAGAATGTGGTGGCCACAGGGTTGGGTTTTGTTGTGGTGGTTATTGTTTTGCAATCTCATAAGAATGTTTGATATTCTTGAGTTGATCTTGATCCACATAGTAGATGACTAAAAACTAGGAATTAACATTTCAGGCTAAGCCTTTAAAGAAAACACACACACACACATGCCTTTTGAAAAAGAACATGACATCAGCAAATGGAAGATATCTAGTTTCTAAATCTTTTCATCTCCAAATTCTTACCTACTAATGTCTCCATTACTATGTAGTCATCGTAAACTTTATCTTCATTTTACAAGTCATGTTCTTTCTGGTAGCTCTAAAGAGAAGTTAAATCATAAGAAGACATATCAGGTTGCATATCAGGAAATACTTAAAGGTTACTGAAATAGATTATTGAGTTAATGAAAATATTTTCCTTAAAAAGGATTGAAAAGCCACTTGAGTCTGAAGCAATTATACCTCCAATATCAGTTATGTGACAAATTTTTGTGTTTTTAATGTTTAAAGATATGATACTTTTTGAGTAGGCAGTGCTATGCTATTTTTTTTCCACATTTAACATTAAAATAATTTATTGCTTCACAGCTTATATGCAGATATGGTAGGCAATATGTTTTCTGCCAAAACCGTGCCTTTTAAATAGCCATGGCATGTCAACCTGTAACTTCTGAATTATCCACAGCTACAGTGATGTATTTGATGATGGGCACTGTGGAAAGAGGTGGCCTAGAACTGTGCCCCACTTTTCTGCCACTTACTAGCTGGATAAGCTTACACAAGTCATTTAACCTCTCTGATTAAACCTGCCTTTGCCCAATTGTTTTGCGATTAATAGAAATGGAAACAAAAAAGTAAATAGGTGCTCAGAAATAGTAATTGCTATTATTATGTTTTCGCTAAGTCAAAGTTCTGGCTATAATTTGATCAAACTAATCAGCTATATTCTATAGTGAAACCAGGAACTTAGAAAATCCAGTTGCTTTATTTCTATCCCTATGTACTGTGATAATTTGATTGATTTTATTTGAAATTAGGACTAGAAATAATCAATTAGTTTCTTCACCTGAAAAGATATAATCTTTTGAGTTTGGGACCTGTCTTATTAGAAATCTAAAAAGGCTATCACTCTTTCACTATAAATATTTAAGAATAGTGATACTGATTCTGACACTTTTAAAGTATCTTTTTAAAATATATAGAGCTTGACTAGAACACAGCTGCTCCAAAAATCTTTGCTAAATACTACATGCCGAAATTACTTTTATTATGGCAGTAGTTCCACAAAAAGGAATAACAGGTCTAGAAATTATGATGAAATCATCAACCCCCCAAATAATATTTCTATCCTTAAGGAGGTTATGATATAAAATGCCCACAAGAGATCTTTATGTCTGCTTTGAGCTGATATCTTGTATTCCTTTAGTACAATGGTTTTTACATTTTTAGTTTGTACTGTGAATATTTGAGCAATTTCTTTCAACTACACTTAACTCTTTACACCTCACATTTCAGGATAGAATATGAAGCCTTTTTAATAACTTTATATCTCTAGAGCCTTGCATATAAGAAGCACTCAAAAATCAAAAAATATTTTTTTCACATTTAAAGATATATCATTTTTGTATTCAATAATTCAACAACCACGTCCCCATTGATAAAGTGAAATGGACAAGAGAAAAACCCAAGGAAAGGCATAACTCTATTTTTCCCAAAGTATGCCTTTCAAATAGCCATTGGATGTGGGAAATTCCACATCTCATAAATTTTATGGGAAATACATAGCCAGAGAGTTTGCCAAAAGTTTGCCAGGTTCTAAATTGCTTATCCTCACAAAACTAAGTCATGAAATGATTTTAAGGAAAAGAATATCACCCAGGCTCTGTGGTTTCAATATATTTTCCTTATTAAAGGTTGGGTGTCAGTCTCTCTCTCTACCTAGCATCTGCCATCTGTTTAATGTACCTTTATTCCATATTCCTGGTCTCTATCAAATCCAAAATTGAAAAACAAGCAGTAAAGCAACTGACTACTCACCCAGATTATGGAATACAATTCAATCTGGATTGTTCTATATCCCATAATATGAATCCAGGCTGAACTGGACCTGGATAATTGAGTTCATGTTGGATCCCTATTTGAACTCAGGAAAAAGGACCTACAGACCATCAGTTACCTGGGGTTCCTAGAACCTCTACCTCCAGAGTTAGGCCTGAATCAATGTGGCCTTACAAATTGAAAATAAGCTAAGAGTATTTGCTTTAATAATTTCTTCTCCCTTCACTGGAGAAGATTTAAGAATTTGGGGGAGTGTTGGTGATAAGTTAAATAGCAGTAGTTCACAGCAGCAATGATTTAATACATACATTCTCTGAATGTACTGTAACCAATGGGAAAAAACATATGAAGGGATCTGTTCCCCTCCTCGGAGTTGACTGCATTCCAAGGCAGAGCTCCCGGCACTTGCCTGGAGGCTGCGCCAGGGCTTGTCCACAGCTGCATAAGGCTGTGGAAAGGAGTTTGGAAAACTGTTGTAGGACTGCTGGATTAGTCCCAGAATGTCAACCTCATTTTCGATTTACTGGCTTTTGTTGCTTTATGTCATGCTGACCTTATTGTTAAACACAGGTTTGTTTGCTTTCTTTCCACTCATGGAAAAATGCGGAAAGCATTACTTTTAAGTTGTTGAAAGCATTAACTGACAAAGCACTTCAGAGAAATGTGAATTAGGCAGCTAAGAAAGCATACTCTGTTCATTACTTTAAACAAAATGTACATCCTTATTAACGCCACAGTGTGACAGTTGTCAGGGTCAACACTTAAGTAGATGTGAGTAAACTATTTAAATGGTATTGTAAATAGTTTTCAAGGCATACACATAGCTTATTTTTATCATCATTTGAAATTGCTCTTAATAATCAAATCCTGATGTATCCAATTTACCAAACATAAATTATTCTAAATGAAGCCTACTTAAATATGTTTTTCTCTTGTCAATTATATATAAAACCTAACGTCTCTGTCTATGATGTTTATGATGTTTTCTTAACCCATGAGTTTTTATTATTATGAATTATTTTGGAGAGCAGTGGTTTTAAGCTTTTTGCCATTAAAGAAAACTTTTTATTATCCTTCCCCCCAGAAAAGCTTATATTTTAAAGTATCTATTCACTAAACTGTGTTCTTATTAAGAAATAGTTGTTTTGTTTTCTTAATGTTTTATTATTTAAAAACATATGAATTAGAGTTGCTGAGCAGCGTAACAATTATATCCACGCTGATTTGATATTTTTTGTGCAGCCTTAACTTGGTAGATATAAAGTTTTTTTTTTTAATAATAATAACAAAATAATCAATGGACTTTTATCATAGCTCTCCTAAATTAGGCGAGGAACTAGAGATTTGAGGTCATAATATATAAAATTAAGTTTTCTTGCTCTAAGGGTTTAAAATTAATGAGAAAGACCAAAAAGATATATGGAGAGCTAACATAAGCATACCATGTTTTTGTCAAAACAGATATGCAGCTATGCTTGTTCTTCATAGGGTGAAAATACTATCCAGAATCTACTTACAATGGTAAACCCGGTTTTTGACATGACTAGGTGTAGATTTTCACATGGCAGTCTTTAGAATTCATCATTTTAACCAATAAAGTATCTCCTTTTGACCTTAGTATAGTATTCTACATATTTTAACTTTTCTGAAATGTGCATATTCACAAGGAAAGTCAGAGCAGAGAGGTATTTAAAATAAATAAAAATCTTTTCATTGAAATTTGTGAAAAAAAGAATATAAAAGTTCCCTG
>NW_007729433.1:136662-137509 GCF_000696425.1 Galeopterus variegatus | reverse complement strand
TTTTGACCTTAGTATAGTATTCTACATATTTTAACTTTTCTGAAATGTGCATATTCACAAGAAAAGTCAGAGCAGAGAGGTATTTAAAATAAATAAAAATCTTTTCATTGAAATTTGTGAAAAAAAGAATATAAAAGTTCCCTGTAGTTAGGAAGAAGTAAATATGACTTACAAAAGTTAAATGGAGAACTCCTCTAAACAGTAAGTTAAATATTTTTTTCTTGATTATTGAGCGAGAGTCATACTGATGATACAAAACGTGGGTGATTATCTATGTGATAACAAAACACTAAATGTTAAAGAAATTATCACTCGTTGTCCAAACATATAAAATATAAATATGCTCAGAGGCTTGCTTTTTACTTTTTGAGAAAGTTCTTCATTGTCTAACTTGAGGCTACATGGTTTAGAAAATGTCACTGAAGTATAAATCTCTGTTTAGCTGTCAACTAATAGGGTGTCTTAAGATCTTAATACTTTCACTTAAAAAAAGAAAAGGCTAGGAACAAATTATCCCTTTCAACCTTGAAAGTAGAATAAAACATAAAAAGCAAAATAATGTGGTTTTTTTTGCAAAGTTGAAAAGTCTTACTTTAGATAGCATTTTATTCTTCTGCAACTAGCTATGAAGCATTCACAATGTTGTGCGCCAGTCATTATGCCAGATTGTGGAGATAACTAGTGAACACATTAGGCAGAGTTCTTCCTTTTTTTTTTTGTCTTTTTTCGTGACCGGCAACGGATCGCAACCCTCAGTGTCGCGCCCAGACCGGACTGGGACCGGCCACGGGATTGCAACCCTCGGTGTTGCCCCTGCACCTCGCTCAGCCAGTGAGCGGGAACCGGT
>NW_007729433.1:133438-134876 GCF_000696425.1 Galeopterus variegatus | reverse complement strand
AAGCTTACTATCTGCATGTGGTGGTGGTGGGAAGAGGGCTCTTTCTCCTGATCATCACTGGCCACACCAGTCCCTTGCCATGCTTTGTCATAGAACCCATTGCTGTTGACCCTTATTTAAGTCTAGGGTTTGTGAATTTATCTGTGTTCTCTGCTCTGGTACTTCAAGGTGCTGTGACTTTGCTGACAGTACCTTCCATTTCTCACTGTTTTCCCCATCTGGTCTCTGCTGCGGGGTCACCTTGCCCCTTCAGGAGAGCCATGGCTTACCATTACCTGCTACGCCCCCACCCATTTGGCACCATGTTGAATCCAGCCTTCTCTGAGGTGTTGCAGACTTTACAGCCAGGCACAAAAGCCTCAATTTACTTGGACTTCCACTTACTTTTCTGGATGTTCTATTACTCCTCTTACCTCCTTCAAGATTCATTACCAAAATGTGGACTTCTGACTTCTTTTCCCTATCGCTTTCTTCTTCTTAATCACGGAAGCCTCTCACTTCCTCTTTCTGTTTATTGGAGCCTTCCCCTGGTCTTAAATATGAGTTCTTGTCATGTATTTCTAGCAGCTCTCTATGACTGAGTTCACCTCTTGAGGATACCTTTGAGATTTAGATGACCATTTTTTCTCTTGAGAAAGCCCCACTCGCCAGACTTGCCTTGCTATGGATTTTTAATGCCCATTGAGGAAGTCAGAGCTGAACATTGACTCTCATTAAGCATGTCTGCTATAACAACTCTAACTCTCATGGGAGCAATGTGCCTGCCTCCAACTGACCAGGAGGGTCAGGTGCCAAAAATAAAAACACAAAGATTAATGTACTTCAATATGCATACACTTTGAAAGTGCTTTGGGCATTCAAAAAAGGTTTTCTGTCAAGAAGGTGAGACTCTCCCTCTATTTTTGTGTGCCTAACAGTTCTACTGGCCGGCTAGTAACGGATGCAAAACTGTAAAAATTAGGTGATCATGGGATCCTAATGATATCATCACATACTTATTTTCAATGTAGTGTTTTATACTCTCCTTAATTTTTTTTTTTTTTTTTTGGCTGGCTGGCTAGTACAGGAATCCAAACCCTTGATTTTGGTATCAGCAGTCTCCCTAAAATATTTTTAACTGTTTTGTACATGTAGATAACTTTTCCTTATGTTGAAGTTGAAGAAATATTAAAAGTTATTCAAAATTGTTATTAAAATTAGTTTAATACTTGGCTAGAGATGCAGGGAATCATTTCTCTCTTATGGCCCACTCCCCTTTTGGTTCTCATTACTATTACCCTATTTTGAGTAAGTAGTAGGTCACTAAGTACATTCACCAGAATTACACTTTTAAAGATATTTAGCCTCGTATGCTTCTTGAGTCTAATTTCAGACACTTAGCTCCTCATTTCTGAGTTGGGAAGACATTAGTTGAAAGTATGTAGCAAAAAAAAAAAAA
>NW_007729433.1:131029-131830 GCF_000696425.1 Galeopterus variegatus | reverse complement strand
ACATTCTTCATTACCAGTTATTTTATAATCAGCATTTCAGTTTGTACAATACTGTATGTGGTGTAAGGTGAGATATTAATATGGTTAGGCATTATATAGCAATGTCCTTGACTGTGTATGCATTTTAATGAAGCAAGGAGTGATTCTCAGACAATTAAATTGAAACCAACTAGTTGTTTTAATTATAAACACAGAATACAGTCAACTCACATCGAATAAAATTCAACAATACACTGTTTTGGTTATTCCCGTTGATTAAAAATTTTGATATTTATTCTGCAAATATTAGTTTTCATATGGTTTAATGCATTTAACATCAAAGTAAGATAGAATGCAAACTAATTGTTAATAACAAAGTATTTCAGACTATTATTGCACATTGGTTTCATTTTACTAGGAATGTAATTAAATATAGTCCTGGAAATATAATAAGTGCCTAGAGAGTATAAGGAACCATGTTATGTCTTTGGAGACAGAGAAATGGATAGAATAGATTTCTTGCTCAAAGTTCCAGTTGGTAAAATGCCAGATGTTAGTAATTGTTTGAAATGTAAACATTCCTATTTCATATTCATATTCAATCAACAAGATTTGGAGAAGATTGGAAAAACCAGTAAGTTTTATTGAGCAGTTTTGCAATGAAAATGTTCCTATAGCATAAAGATCTATTTTATTTATTCCTGTTTAGTACTGTGTCCTCAGTTTTTAAATTAAAACATGCTCCTATATTCAGATTTACAAACTTAAATGACATTGAGAAACTTCATATGGACCTATAAAACAATACGCTATGGTTTTTTT
>NW_007729433.1:117997-131003 GCF_000696425.1 Galeopterus variegatus | reverse complement strand
TACTGTGTCCTCAGTTTTTAAATTAAAACATGCTCCTATATTCAGATTTACAAACTTAAATGACATTGAGAAACTTCATATGGACCTATAAAACAATACGCTATGGTTTTTTTTAAATAAGTGATTTTGATAGTTGGCAGGGCTTTTCTAATGTACATCTAAGTTAATTATTTAATGAATAAAGAGAAAATGTGGTAAGAGAAAATGTGGTAAGTGGACATGAATGTAAATTCATGTGAGACTCTATTCCCTGGTGTTAGTATGTGTCACTATATGGAGTCAGTATAACAAGCTAAAGAGTGTATAGCTCTCTATATACTAATAATGTATAAATACTTAATACCTAAATATTTACTTTTTTAAAATCAAAATTTTATTTGAATGGCAGGATGTTATATTTACCTAACCAGATGAGATTAAATTCCATCTTATAAATGACCTAATCCAAACAAATTGAAAAACTTTAAAAAATGCAGAGAACTATGATCAGTTATTTGTCAGCAATTTGGAATTCATAAAGCTTAAACAACTTAAGAATTCTTTGAAAAAGCAAACCAGTTGTGTGTCTGAATTATATCAGCTGCCCATGATTATGTTGTGATATAAGAGCAGCAGTATAACGCAGTGTTAAAAAGCTCATACTCTGGAGCAGACCATCTCAGTCTGATTCCAGGCTGTACCACTTGCTTGCAACTTACTTAATCTCTCTGCTGCAGTTCTCTTATCTGTAAAATGGGTATAATAATGCCTCTTTCACAGGGTTGTTATGAGAATCGAATTAGTATAAGTAAAGTATTTAGAGCAGTGCCTGACATAGCAGTACTATTTAAGTGTTTTGTCTAACTTAAGTGGATTTTTCCTTAATAGATAAATGATTAAGGGTACACAAAAGACATGTAAACTTTTAACTTACATAAACTATGTAGCAAAAATAATTTTTGATATCTTACACCATAGGAAATTCAATAGCATGTTACTCATCAAAGTACATCTTTTCAGAAAAGGAAATTAAGAATGGACTGCTACAAGTGAAACAAAAATAAGAAATAAATCAATAAATCTATCAATCAGAGTAGCCATAATTGAATGCCCATACCTGAAACAGTTTCTACAGGGAACAGACAGACTAACCAAATCTATCTCACTTTTATAAATCTATCCTACCTCCCCCCAATTAAATAACTTTTTAAAAAAGAAGTGTTTATGAAGAGAAAGAAAACTTTTGAATTTATTAGATATACTTAATGACACGATAATAGTTGAAAAGCTATTTGTAAGATAGTTAAGATTTAATTATAAATCTAAAGTTTTATTTGGTTGGCACTAAAGGACTTCAATATTATTTATATCTCAAAAAGTATTATAGAAACCACAAAGTAAGGTGTTCACTTTGAGAATTATTGTTTTGTGTAGTCCTCGCTCTGACACATGCTGAACATTGTGGAAATTTAAAATAATTCCTTTCAAACAAAATGATATTCAGATATGTGAATGAAATGTGTTTAAAGGAGAATAAAATAAAATTTATTTTCATTGCTATTTTCATATTTTATGATTTCTAAAACCATGATGCACCTTATAATCCATGTTATCTTACAATCCCATTAGCCACGTGGAAGTAATACACAGGTACATGAAAACTTTTCATTGATACCTCCTGGTAAGATCAGAAGACATCACCAGCATCAAAGTATCTTACATTAATTGAAATATGGGGTGTATTCATTCTGCATTAATAAAATTTGGTTCCCTCTACTTTTTTACCCTGTGTTAATATAAATTTATATTTACTATAGGTTAGTAATCAATATGCAGTCAATAAGTATTAGTGCTTTTTTAGCTATTACTTATATGAGTACCTAGTATGCACCTTGTAATAGGAACTTTACATATATTATCTCTAGCCCTTACAACAGTCTTTACAAGCTAAATATTATGAGTCTCATTTTACAGAAGAAGAAATAGAGGTTCAGAGTATTCAATTAAATTTGAAAAACAATTTCTTGCACCATTTCTTCTTCCAAAAATAAAAGAAGTTTCTATCACATTTTTCTCAAGTTAAATTGTTTTTTCCAGGCATACATATGAAATCTTTTGCAATGATTTTTATTTGAGAAATGAGGAAACTTAAAATCATCAACATTAATATAATGTGCTTGCCTGTTTAAGCCTCACCAAGATAAATCAGCTTTGGAATTCTTAATAAAATATAAAAGAGAACTTGTCGAGGTGGATGACTAGAGGTGCTAAATGCTAGCCTTCTCCACAAAGAAGGATCAATACAGCAAATAAATAACTACACTCTAGTAGACGGTTTAAGGGTGAACACTGGAATTTAGCAAGGAAGTGACCAAAACCCTCTGAAGCACAAAAGCTCAGGATGGCAGCATAGAGAGGGAAGTGAAGCACCTGACCAGGATAGCTCAGTGCCAAGAGGGACTCCCTATTCCAGGGAAAAGGTAAGCAGAAGATCCCCAGCAGTCCCCATTACCACCAAGGTTTCCTATATCCTAGCCACAGGAGAGCCCCACAGTCCTCATAGACACTGAGCCCAGTATAGGAAGATGCCTAGAGTTCACACAGCTACATTACTACAGAAAACACACACACACATGCACACACATGCATGCACGCATGCACACACGCACGCACACACAACACTGGATCTCCTCCCAATTCCTGGGACCCAAGCTTCTATGGCACAAAGTGATTTTGAGAACAGAGCCACCGCTAAAGTGCATCCTGCCCTGGGGACAAATAGCCCCTGCATCTCCACATTCCTGAGGCTCTGCCAATATCCTACCATGACAATGCAAAAGCATGTAATGACACTACCCCAGCTTGATCCAGCAGTACAACTCTGACCACAGCATCTGAGCCAACACAGTGTTCTGCAACCCAGGGAAACGTGGTCCAGTAGTGCATGGAGGCTGCCCTTAAGAGTTTGGGGACTGATTGCCTGATGCCTATCCCCACCAGTAACCCTACTCCCCTGAAGCTGCTGGGCACTGCACACATCCCCCAGGGTTCAAGGACCACCCTGTCTGGTACCTGCTGCTGCTGGCATCCTGCCACGTGCTGCATACCTGCCCCAGGGCCTGGGTACTGACCTGCCTGGTGCCTATCACCACTGGAGACACTGCCCTCAAGACCAGCAGAGCTGTCATGCCCAGCACCCCCCCCCAGGGTCTAAGAACTGGCCAGCCTGGTGGCCTTTGCCCCCAGCAAAGCTGTGTCACTGCCTCCACAAAGATCTGCAGTAGCCGAGGCTACTCAGGCACTTGCAGTCATCACTAATGATGTCTGCAAAAATGTCCACAAAGACATTTTTTAATGACGTCCACAAAGATCTGAGTAGCCTAGGCTATTCAGGCACTTACAGACATCACTAACGATGACTACAGCTGAAGAAATCACACAAACTATACTACTGTACCCATCCAGAGCAAAAACCAAAGCACTCCACCCAACTGACACTATAGGATACATCTACAAGTAAAAGTCTTTTCCTACAAAAGCTACTTCATAAAATTGGTAAAAGTAACTGTTCCACTAGATGTGCAGAAATCAATGTAGGGACACAAGAAATATGTAAAAGCAATGAAGCATGACACCACCAAGGAATACCATATTCTCCAGTAATAGACCCCAAAGAAAAGGAAATCTATGAAATGCCTGAAAAAGAATTCAAAATAATGATCAAAATAAAGGAAACTCAGTGAGATACAATATAGATAAACAATTCAATTAAGTCAGGAAAGCAATTTATGATCTGAATGAAAAATTCAACAAAGAAATAGATTTCATAAAAAAGAACTAAAGAGAAGTTTTGGAGCTAAAGAATTCAATGAATAAAATAAAAAATACATTCAAGAGCTTCAACAACAGACTAGATCAACCAGAAGAAAGAATTCCTGAACTTGAAGACAAGTCTTTTGAAATAACCTAGTCAGACAAAAATAAATTAATTAAAACAAATGAAAGAAATCTTGTGGAACTGATGGGGATACCATTAAGCAAACAAATATTAGCATTATGGGAGTTTTAGAAGGAGAAGAGACCAAAAATGGCAAAGAAAACCTATTTAATGAAATAATAGCTGAAAACTTCCCAAGTTTTAGAAAAGACTGAAATTCAGCTTCAGAAAACTCAATAGTCCCCAAATAGATTTGACCCAAAAAGGTCCTGTCCAAGGTACATCAGAGTCAAACTGTCAAAACTCAGAGATAAAGAGAAAATTCTGAAAACAGCAAGAGAAAAGTGTCAAGTCATATATAAAGGAATTCCCACTTCTAACAGCAGATTTCTTAGCATAAACTTTATAGACCAGGAGAGATTGGGATGAGCCATTCATAGTGCTGAAAGAAAAAAACTGCCAGTCAAGAATACTATACTCAGTAAAGTCATCCTTCAGTAATGAAGGAAAAATAAAGTCTTTCTCAGACAAGCAAAAACTGAGGGAATTCATTCCCATTAGGTCAGACTTATAAGAAACGGTTAAAGGCATCCTACATCTGGAACCAAAAGAACAGTAACCATCATCATGAACATATGTGAAAGTAAAAAACTCACTGGTAGAGCAGATACAAAAATGAGAAAGAGAAAAGAATCAAACCTTATCACTACAGAAAACCCCCAAACTGCAAAGATAAAAAATAAGAGAGAAAAAAGGAACAAAGCATATATAAAACAACCAGAAAACAATTAATAAAATGACAGGAGTTAAGTTTTCACTGTTTTAGTCCATTTTCTGTTGCTATAACAGAAATACCTGAGACTGGGTAATTTATAAAGAACAGAGGTTTATTTGGCTTACAATTCTGGGACAGCTGCATTTGACATGGGCCTCAGGCTGCTTCTACTCATGGCGGAAAAGTGGCAGGCAGCTGGCGGGTACAAGCAGATCACATGGTGAGAGGAAGCAAGAGAGAAAGAGAGGAGGTGCCAGGGTCCTATAAACAACAAGCTCTCATGGGAACTAACAGAGCGAGATGTCACTCATTAATCCCCCTCCCCCAGGGAGAACATTAACCCATTCATGAGGGATATCCCCCCATGACTCAATCAGTTTCCAACACTGCCACATTGGAGATCAAATTTCCACATGAGTTTTGGAGGGGACAACACGTCCAAACTCCATCACTCACCTATCAATAATAACCATAAGTGTAAGCAGATTAAATTTCCCAATTAATAAAACTGTAAGAAGTTTCTGGGGAAAGTCAATTTTCTAGGGAAGCCAAATATAAACAGAAAGTATAAATTTCCCAACATCACAGCCCCTGGTAAAGAATTCATCAAAGATCAAAGAAACCAAACTTCTCCCTTACTAAATTTGTGATTAAAGATTTGAGTCATATTAAATTACTGGAAATATATGTATTTTGATACAGAATATTTTTTTGCAAGTAATTAACATGGTCTGTGCAATTAGGGAAACTGGTCTCTGTAATAACAGAAGACACCTCTTTGAATTAAAGGATTGACTGATAGATCCTAGGTCTATAGAAATTACCATAACTCAGATTTGTTTTTGCTTTTTTAAAAATATGTACACATTTTAAAGAAAATATACCTTAAAATTCTATTCACAGTGATATTAGGGAACGTTGTATAAATTATGATGAATATATCATCCATGAAAGTCAGTAGCTTCTCTGATTTAACTGTAGCTTTCAGGGTGGCTCTCAATGACTTGGAAAGGAATGCTTTCTAAGAGTTGGAACCCTGAGGATAAATTTATTCTCTCAGTACTTACATTATTTAAATTATTAAAAAGTTCTGATAAAATTGATGCCTTAATGCCTGTCCTATTTTAAAGCTTCCATTTTTTTATATTTACATTTTAATTTTTATATACCAGAAGGTTAAGATAAATAACCATATATTCCTTATGTAAAGGTAAGACAGATTTAGACATTAAGCATTTCTGTTGAAAAATATTTAAAGTTGGGCCACGTACTGGACAAAGAGAAATAATGTAGCACATATCAAATTTTTCATAGGATTCAAATTAAATTTTTGAAATTAATTCTTTCTTAATTTATTACAACAGTTTTAGCAGAATTTTACAATAGAATTGTTTCCTTTAAATCAGATTTAGTTACCCGGATGATATAGAACAGAGGAAATAAGTATTATACTTGTCAAATTTATTTTGATTTTCACAAATCTCTACACATAAATCTATATTTCCTAATGATCACAATGATCACAAAATGCAGTGTTCTTACTGAAACACTGCTAGGTCATAAATAATTCATCAAAGGAAAGAATAATTTTAAGAACTTGATCAATGTCAAGAAATCATTAGATTTTTTGAAAATTTTTATGATTACTAACAAACTATTATTATAAATTTGTTCAAGTTTCTAAATGACAATTTAGTTATTGAAATAGTGCATAGTAAGAAATATATCATCTTAACTCCCAATAAACTTGAGAATATATAGAATAACTAAGATGAAAATCCATAAATTATGCAACAAAATTCAAACTGAAAGGGTAAACTACTATGTGATATTCACATTTGTTTACCCAGAGATTATTTACTTTTAGTTGAGTCAAATTTTCAAGTTTTGGTACAAGTGTTTTTTATGTTGATTGAGGAAAAAATAAGTATCACTAAGAATTTCTAAAAAATAACAAATAACAATAACCTAGTTGATAGCAGAGTAAGGTATATAGGTCACTAATGAAGCACGTATACCTATACACCTCTATATAGGTATATAGAGGTAACTAATGAAGCAGAACATACATACCTGTGAATCACCTAAACAGACAGAGCCTATGAACCAGTTTCAGACTCAATTTCAGACAGCACCCAAATAAATACCTGCAGTAAAACGAAAAGCAGTACTCCACCCAGTTTTAAGAGATAGGTTTGTCATTACTCTGAAATGTAGTGTATTTTAATCTTAGTAATCTATCTTCAATTCTCTAAGCCTCAGAGCCTTCACATAATAAGCAGAGATAATGTTTCAACAAAGAGCATTACATTTAAATGAGACAGTGCTGTGCCTATAAAATTCCTTTGCAGACTAGAGAACCCTACACAAAAATAATTTTTTTCTAAGTAATAGGTAAAGGCATGCTAAAAATCTTTAATAGTTATCACAATATTCTACAACATAGGTAGATAACATTAATAAATTAATAAATCTCGGTTCACCAAATATATGATTTTTAATAACTAAGGCACACTAAGTTCCTGATATAGCTATTTAATTGTTGAAAATTCTGAAAAACTTATACTCAAAAAAATTAGAATGCTGATCTGGCAAAGAAGCCATTGTATGTGAAAGAAGGCAGTTTGTGTGGAAGTCCATCTGGAGGATGGAATTCTGAGTCCTCTGTGGACCTTCAACCTATCACTTTCCTACGTAGTTCGAAATGCTGCTGTATGTGCAGACCTGTGCCTTGTGATGGGAGACTGATAAGGAGCTGCTGCATGGAAAATATGTTATCTAAAATTGGTTGTTTGCACATCCCCATAAATTTTTATATTTTCCACCTTGCAAATAGAGAATCATGTTCATGATTATTACGTAAGAGTTCTTTGATTTTTCGAAAATTTTTTGAAAGGAAAAAAATTGTATATCTAAAGTTTATGTACATTTTTAAAAATCTTCTCTACTGGTAGCTGAGTTGAGTGATTTCTGAAATAAATATGTACTGGTAGTGAGGAAACTGGCCTACGTAGAAGTGATCCGGGGACAGGAAGGGATTATTGTTTGTTCCTAAATTATCTGAATTGGCTATCTAAACTGAAATGATTTCATCAGATTCTTGTCTGATGGTTTATTTCACTTTTGCTATGTAGCCACAAAATATGTTTATGTCAAGAACTAAGAAAATGCTGAACTTGCATTCAGAGTCTAGTAACACTTCGCATCATTTTTATATTTTTAGAAACTTTCTGCATAGAATTAAATTACATATATTATGTGGAGCAATATTTCTTTAGCATGTTGTTATCCCAAGTTATTTCTACTTAAGTAGAGCTTACATTGAAATTATTGGGGGATAGTAAATGCTCTTAACTCTGCATGTATGCATGCTTGAGTGCAAGCTCATGAACACAAGCAACCTAGAGAAAGGGCCAGCCAAGATCCATTTATAAAAGAGAGCAAAAATTGCCATGAAGGCTAAAATATAGGGAAAAGAGTTTGGAAGCTTGAATGAAAAAAACTGGAGTCTTAAGCTGTGTTCTGACTCTTCTAATTGAGCTGTTAACTTCTCTGAACCTCATTTCCCCCATCTGAAAAATACATATATCAGAATTCAAAAATTTTGGAAAATATAATTCTAGTCACTTCATTTTAGATTCTTTAACTATGAGTTATCTTCATATTGAAACCTGGACATTGGTGGTTTAATGTACTTTTAACAGATTTTTACTTAATTTTGTTCTGTAATTTCTTAGTAATTACTGTATGTGTACTTAACCTCAGGCAACTTGAACCTGAATGTTTTTATTTAATTACTGGAAAATGCAAGAAACCTCTAGTTCCTTTATATTTCCTAAACACGTATTAATAATCTGAAGTAATTTATGGCACTTACGAAAATTCCCCGAAATAATTTTACCCTAGTTTTAACCATTCAATTATAAAATTGGATAGCTATAGTATATAACACTAATGAATCTTAAAAAATTGATACTTTGATTTGTGATACTTTGAATCTAACGCAGTTTTCCCTGAGTTAAACATTTTCATTTTTACTGTACTCTATTCTCACAAATGCTACCTTCTAAAAAGCAATTTTTCTTTAATCTGCAAAAACAATTTTTCTTTTGTATTTCTTCTCTTCTCATTTTCTTTAATAAAACCTTGCTTCTGAAAAAACAAATCATGTTTTTCATCATGCTTTCCTAAAATGAATTTCACATTACAATTCAAAATGTTAATTTGCATTATAATTCTTCTCAGCTACATACAGAAAAGTCCATTGTTTTAACTGCTTAAGATAATAAGCAAATAGCTTTACCATACCCCAAAGATAAACATTTCAAACAGAAATACAGAAGTTTATTTTATTGATTAAACCAAAATTAATAGTGAACTCATTTCAACTGAAGATTTTAAGTGTGCACACTAGATGTAAAAAGTTAGTTATTTGAAAATCATCTTCAAAATATGTATTTCAAATTAATAGGGTTTTCTGTATTAATTTGAAAGTCATTATGTTTTAATATGTTCTTTGAATAAGTATATATTTCTATATGGAACTTTTGAATGACATGAGAAGAATATGTACTGCTAGAGGATGTATAAATTAATTCATCTTGTAATAAACAGCAATCTTATTTAAAGCGTTACTATTAAAATGCATTGTTAGCTCTGATATAATTTGTTTCTGCATATCAAATTCATTGTTATTTTCACCACATCCAAACACCACAGTCTTTTATCTAAATTGATACCTCTTACCCAGATATGTGTTGCATTTGAAATATCTTATTGCTTGTAAATATTATGTTTTTTCCTTTGGCTCCCCCCCCCACAGTCTTTCAGTATATTATTTATGCTGATTTAAAATGAAAATATGGTCAGAGAGTTATAGGATGTTAGCGTTGCACAAGTCTCTAAAAGCCATCTTTATCTATGGTCCAAGGACTAGTTTTGAGGCAGCTTGAATCCCAGCACAGTCTATGCATAATTTTAGAGTCTATGTATACGTGTTTTCCATCACTCTTAACTTCTCAGAGGGGATAGCATTGAAAGACATGTTAAGAAACAAGTCAATTTCACCACCTCATTTTACAAATATAAATCCTGAGTTTCAAGAAAGTCTGTGACTCATCCAAGGTCACAGAGGGTGTGAATGTGAGAGTTGGAGCCAGGAGTTGATTTGTAGGTGATGAGGAAAAAACAAGCTTTTTCCTTCTATACTCACACCACTCTCAGTATTTCGCTCCTGACACCAGATGTGTGCGGTTTTTCTCCCACAACAATTCAATTCTCCAATTCACCAACTGTGCGTCTTACCATCCAATTCAATTTGAATACTAGTGCAGTGCTCAGCACCACAAGACCGCCCCCACTTCAGATGCCAATCCCAGCGGTGGGTCCCCAAGTTACCTACAACTTCTGTCAGACTTGGCTACAAATTGGAGGTTCCCAGGAACTCCCCCTCAGGTTCAATCATTTACTAGAACAACTCATGGAACTCAGGGAAACACTTAAGTTTACCAGTTCATTATATAACAAAGGATATGATAAAAGATATAAATGAACAGCCAGATGAAGAGATACACAAGGCAAGGTTCAGATGGGTCCCAAGTACAGGAGCTTCCATTCCCATGGAGTTGGGGTGTGCTACCCGCCCAGCATGTGGATGTGTTCACCAGCACAGAAGCTCTCTGAAACCTGTACTTTAGGGATGTTTATGAAGGCTTCATCATACAGACACGATCCAATTACTACCTCAATCCTCAGCTCCTCTCCCTTCCCTGGAGGACAGGAGGCAAGGCTAAAAGTTCCAGGCTTCCAATTGTTATCAGAGGAGAGGGTCTGGGTCCGGGTCACTGACCTTTCCAACCTGCCCCCTACCAGGTTCTTGACTCAACTGCAGGAAAAAGTATTCAAAGAGGTGACTCAGAGTAGAAAGTGAAAGAAAGTTTAATAGTAAGAGTAAAGAATACACACCTCACAAGCAAAGTACTGGCAGGCTTGAGGGTGAGGAGCAGCTTCATTGTGTTGGCTTTCACTACCTAACATTTTCATGCCATCTATGAATATTTAACTAAGGGGATGGTTCCCGGTTATGTAACTTTTATGTAACTCTTAGTCTGCCCATGCTCAGCCACTGACATTGATCAAGTTTGCTTCCTGCATTCTCAATCTCCCAGTGTTAGTGCTGAAAATAGGTGCAACAAGCAACAGTGACTCGGGGCCCAGAGGCCCCCCCTGAGTGGTTTGAGACTCAGGGGAGTGGTCTAAGAGCCAGCCTCAGGGAAACTGAGCACCACCTATCTCACAATTATGGTTTGGTCTTTCTAATAACCAGCCACCATCGAAAACCCATCAAGAGTTGCCTCATTAAAACAAAAGATGCTCTTATCGCACAGGAAATTCCAAGGGATTTTGGAGCTTTGTGTCAGGAAGCTGAATCAGAGCCCAAATATCATTAAAAAAAAATGCTCCTAGCACCCCTATCTCTTAGGAAATTACAAAGGTCTTAGGAGTTCCGCACCATGAACTGGGAGCAGAGACAACAAATATGTATTTCTTATTTCACAAGGTTGACCTCCGAATGTTATTGATCTGGTAGAACTTCCAATACAAGTGGCTTTTCAGCTGATGACAGCCTGGTAAACTATGGGCTCCTCTTGATTTGGCCCACATAAAGTTGAAGTAGTGAATTTAACTTCCCATGTCAGTACCATAATATTATTACACTACAAGTATAATGTAATTATAATTTATTATCTATATTTCATACTTTAAAATATTCATTTATGTAAAAATTGAAATGATTTTCTCATATTTCTGACGATAAATGGAGGGTTTTTTTAGCACAATAAATTTCCCATCATTCTTTTTTCTCAATTAAAAGAAATGATAGAAGTTGGCATTTCTGCTCCATCAATTACAGTCCTTAACCTACTCACTACTAAATATTGTGTAATCTTTTACTTTCTTATTCTTTGGACTTAGAGGGGATACGAAATAGACACAAAAGACGGAATAAAATTTAATAAAGAGTTTATCAATTTCAGAACTTTACATCTTATTGATGTCTTTCATCACTTCTTTATGTTAAATTCAGAGAGGGTGATTCCAAATATAAATGAATAGAAGAATAATCTCTATAAGATAAATTTTGTTTTCAAATGTTTCAAAGCATGATTCAGTAGGCCTGGAGGCAGAATGGAACTACGTTGTCTTCTAAAAGTGACTGTTATAAAAAAAAAAATCACGTTCTCATCTAAAGGCTTGATCCAATAATCATTAAGATAGAATCTTATTATTTTAAAGAATGAATACCTTGAACTGGCTTAAGATGATTGGGAGGAAGGAAACAGAAAATATTTCTTTAGACTAAACAAAGACCTGAAAATAATGACAAAAAAAGGATGTGCCTAATTGTTCTCCAAGACGTTAACTATATGCATTGAGCTTCTATTATGTGCCATTCAAGAATTTACAGGGTCATCTAAGTAGAAGACAAAGCTCACACTCAATTAAATCATGATCTTATTAGAGATGAAGAATATTATAAACATGAGAAGAATTCATGGAAATTTAAGCCATAATATAAATAAATCTGAAATCATAGCCTTCAATTTTAGTGTTAGAGTTCAGAGAAGAAAGAAGCTAGTATAGACCAAGGGAACTCAGTCTGGAGCTGATAGGAGTTAGGGTGAGACAGGTTGACCAAAAAGAAAATACCAAGTCAAAGTTAAGCACGAAATGCCTCATAGTTGCAAACTTTCTTCAGACAGTCTTTGGAGAACAAGGACAATGAAAAAGCCAATCAAAAATAGAAAAAGTACCTAAGGGTCCAGTTGAGAACTTTACATTGTAAAAATTACAGTAAAATTAATTGAGCAAGAGAGAAGGGACATAAGACATTTATCTTAAGTAGGACAACTTGATAGTATCATTAAAAAGATATTAAATAAATAAGAAAAATGGGAAAGATCATTGAATGAGAAAAGAACATAGAACCTGAAAAAACAAAAAACGTAATATCACATTAAAATGCCACAGTCGATAAATCTGGTCCCTGTGATCACCTGTAAGGGCATTGCATTTCACAATTATTTAGTTGCTAATTCTTTCTCAAAACTTTGTTGCTGATATTATGAGTTATTTTTATGTTTCTTTTCCAAATAAAAATCTCAGCAGCCAAGGAACTCAAAATAAGTAAAGCAACAGAGCAGCAACTCACTTCATGAGGGACGCCTACCCAAATAGAGAAAAAGGGACAGAGGGAGGAGGAGGAGCAGGGGAGGAGGTGGGAGGGAAGGAGGGGGAGAAGAGGAGGGGGGAGC
>NW_007729433.1:99868-117268 GCF_000696425.1 Galeopterus variegatus | reverse complement strand
ACCAAAAATATAATGCGAACTTTGGCAAAAGTGGTGGCTCTGGGCTAGCTGGGATTTTTAGTTTGATATTGTAAATACAATGGAAAGCTAGCCAATTTCACATTATTGCTAAAGAATTAAAGAATACATTTGTACATAGCATTCAAAGACTCAGAAGTGATCCCAGAGAGAGTCATGAAAGTAGAGATTTATCTTTTGCATTGCTAACTGCTCTTAGTGTTCCCCTGTCCTTCCTTAGGGCATCTTCACATCTGCAAGGCCCTTGTAAACTCAGTCAGCCCCAGGCTGCAGTAGCCCCTGCCCCCCACCTCAGGTTACCTGCTGCACACCAGCACCTGTCCACACTCACTCCCTGCAAACCCACTTTCAATAAACCACCTCATTAGAATGTAGCTGATCAATCAATACCCCAAGGTGTAAATAAATGATAAGAGTACACCTCCCTGTGACATCTGCCTGTTAAAGGAAAACATGCCTCATCCAAAGCAAATGGTGTGGTTTCTGTTACCAGGCACAGGTCTCTTGGGGACAGGTTTTTGGGGCAGTGAGGTCTTAGAATTTAGGTTAAGAGAAAGATTTTTTTGGAAAGGATCATATTTTTGTAGGTGATGATGACTATGGTTAGAAATTGAGAATGATGAAATTATTCAATTATAGCTATGAGAGAAGATGCAAATATTTTCCAATGAATTTCAAAATGTTCACATACGAATGCATTCAGATTCACAGGCAGGCCCTGGTAGTACTTTCACATTAATCTGCATTTATTCCTTAGAGGTCTATTTGAGATCTGGAGAGATAAATGAGACAGTAAATGTGGTTGACAGTCCACAACTAGTGTTTACTGTTACAAGTATCCAAACCTCTTACAAATAACAGTCTTCAGGGTGGGAAAGGGCTGGAGACCATTCCTCTTTGACCTTTGAATAAGGAACTTAAAACACACACCCTCAGGAAGTTTCAAAGAGAACCAAAGTTGAATCTTTTCTTTTACTCTTGAGAGGTTAGTGGGAGTGATGAATTCGATTTGGAAGGGACTCAGTGAGGTCCAGAGTGAATCAGTACACAGCTCAGAACTCCATGGGGTCAGCCAAAGCCTGCCATCTGTTCTATCCCGATAGTTTTCGATGAGCTCTAATTTTTATTTTTTTCTTCTTAAATATCAGAAAGAGGTGCCTCAATTAGAAAGATGCTTTTTAAAAGTACCTTAATTCAGGCAATACTTGCATTCTTCTACATAAAAGAGTTTTAGCATTTGGCAATTGCCCATGTGACCAGACAATAGTACAAACAAGACATACTAAATTAGTTAAGACAGGTAAAGAGAAGTGAGAACCATGTAATCAATGATAAAAATCTTCTATGACTGTCAGAATACTTATGCTATCTACACTACCAGCATTTAATGTGCCCTTCTTTGTTTTGCTACTTATCTTTTAAATCTTTTTCAACCTTCAAGGTTTGGATTAGATTTCTCCTTTCCCCATGATAATTTTCCTGATTTTTTAGTAAGACTTACTCTCATCTTCCTAGGAAGGCCCTTTTTTCATATGGCAGCCAAAAAGTTGCCACAAAAGATTTAGGAGCACTAGAGGCTTCACTGAGAACTACAGGGCCGATACTCCTTAGCTGGTTTTGCTTCTCCTGAACAACAGTGACTCTTCATTAAACTACTGCATGAAATATCTGTGAACTTAACCTCTATGGAAAAGTTTTAGTAAATAAAATTCTTAGCTTGGATAAGAATTTAAAGAATTTTTTAAAGTATAATTCAAATATACTAAGGTGTTTTTTCCCACCTGATACTATTTCTTCTACTTATAATTAACATATTTCCTGTGGGATTACTGTTGCATGCATAACAAGGCTCAGACACTTTTGAGCCTTAAAGCATCAGAAATAAAAACAAAACAGCTATTAAATCTTATAACGAAATAGAAATAGTAATTCAGCTTATGCCCCTAGATAATGTCTGTGGATCTTATAATGTTAAAATAAAATTTTAACTTCAGATGCTTTCTTCACATTTTTCAAACTACACTGAACTATTAATAATCCTTGATGTTTGTATTGATCGCCAACATTTGAAAAACTTCCACAGTGACTATCTGTAAAGTTACACAACTACGCCAGTTGTTGGGCTCTTTTACCTGCCTGTAATCTTGCACTGACTGGGCCAATTGTCGAGCTAGGACTGGCTCTGGAGCTCACAAATCCCTCAAGCCCATTGTCCAGACTGGGTCACAAACCCTTCACATGCCAGGCTTGGGTCCCCAGACCCTTCACACGCAGGTCTATGAGCTAGGTAACAGGCAAACAGGTCCTTGAAAGCCCTAACTTCGAAAGCATGGCTACTCCTGCAGTGGCCGCCCAAGGCAGTAAACTCCAGCCAAGGTGGCAGCACCGTGCATGTGCACCAACTCCACCCCCACACACAATTTCTTTACTGAACCACCCCCAACTGGTTCGAGGCGAGAGGGCCTGATTAAATTGTTCTATTTTCCCAACACTATCTCATGTGCATTATCTCATCTGGAAAAGTATCTGGGAAAGATAGAAAGCAGGCATTTATTACCACTGCATTTTGGAGGTAGAGAAAAAGAAGCTCAGAAAGAGACTATGTCTTCCGAAGGGCAACTGGCTGAGCTGGAAGAGGAAATGTGGTCTTGGCCACTCTCCTGGCCTATTTCCTTTCTCTCTTTCAGCTCTACATTTGTTTACTGGGTTAGGCTAGCCTCTTCCTTTTTAGGGCTGGTCAGTTTGGGAAACAATAAGAATTCTCTACTCTGAACTGTTCTAGAGAAACTGGCTGCCAGTCAGGCTGCCTAGTACAGAGATTTAACTGCTATTAAATTGTTTAACTGCTATAAAATTGCTTTAGAATTTTTTTGAAAACATGCAAAAAGCTTTAAACGAGTATACCCAATAGTGTCATTTTCTTTCACCATAAATAAAAGCCTTGAAAGTCTGGTATTTTAAACTATGTTTATTCATTACTGCTGTTCCATCCAGCAAGGCTAGCGACACGGGAGGCTCTCATTCCGTTTTTCAATCCCGCACCTGAGAATGCACACCTATAAAACTTACATTGTGGAATGCATTTTTTTAGCCAAATCACTTGATTCAACGAAGAAACCTTGCACACCATTAGCCCAGTTCCAGCATCACAATAAACATGAAAATTATCATTAGTCTTTCTAGAAACACTATTGCTTAACTAGGGCTAAAAGAAGAAGCAACCAGAATCTATAACTTCCCAACAGAGTTTCACTGGTTCGGAAGAAAAAATAAAGGGCTTTTAAGAGTATTGTACTGTCTTGTTATTATTGTTACTTAAATTATTTCTTGTTACTGCTGTTACTTAAAATTTGGATAATACCTATTTTCTAGGGTTGAGACAGGAAACAAATGATAATAATAGCTACTATTTATTCAGGACAATTTTACGTAATACTGATAATCTATGAGATGTCTTATTACATACCCATGTTACAGGTTAGGAAACCGAGGTTTAGAAAATCAGGGTTTAAGGCTAGAAAGCATAATTTTTAGAGTTTAAACCCTATTTTATATGTCCCTATAAGGTAATACTCTGACATAGTGTAAAACCCTCAATACAGGGTGACCCTTTGAAGGAGAATTCCATGAAAATGTAAAATATAAAGTCCTTATCCAGAAAACAGAAAGTTTGTTTTCTTTCTTTTTTTTTTTTTTTCCTTTGGTGGCTGGCCAGTAAGGGGATCTGAACCCTTGCCCTTGGTGTTATCAACACTGTGCTCTAACCATCTGAGCCAACTGGCAGCCTCTTTGCTTTTAATTGCAGTCCTTCTCCTATCATTGTATGAAGAAGAAGATAAGGAGCTTACACACAAACTTTGCTTGAGTCAGAAGGGTCCCGGAAGTCTACACATCTGCAGTGAAATTACTGAAGAAGATTGACTAGCATGCGGCCTAACAGAATCAGTACCCACTAGGTCTGCTCCCTTCTTCTCTTTGCAATGGGTACTTCCTATCCCATGACTGCTCCAGTCCTACTCAGAAATAAGCAATTCCACACCATGAGGGATTTGGATTTTCAAATAGTTGATGCTCATTTAATCTATGTTTCAAGAAGCATTTTCCAAATCCTATTTCAGCATAAGTATGTGGTCTCTCTCATCATAACAAAACAGCATCAGAGGAAACTCTCCCCTCCCTCGGATGATGCTTCAAAAATTAGAATTAAAAATAGAGATCAGGATCAAAATGTTCAGACAATAAGATTTCAGTGAAGTGAGTTTCACATTCACAAAGATCTTAGGTTATTGGTAACAGTGGGTCCTAAACCTGGTTATCTCAGACAAAAGATGCTAGACATTGGGTAAAAAATACTTTAAGATTTTTCTGATGCCCAAATGAGCCTATTTTAGATGATCTCTTTTAAATGTTCATATTCTTGGTTATTTTCTGGTCATATTCAATCTTCTTTACCCCACACATGGAGCCAAAATTTCCTCTGCCACACATTGTTCTAATGAAATAATGCATCTTCCTCTCAACACCTTTAAGTTCCATGAGCTCTCCTATTTGTTAGCAACTGTCTGTGCTTAAAACTCTGCCAGGAAAAAAAATTTTTTTTTAATGGAGCCTGTTTACTTCTAAGGTAAATGAGACACCTATATTGAAGACAAGAGCCTCAGACACCATTCCTTGGCCAAACCAAAAGAAAAGAAAAATTAAAGCCCACCTTCCACCCCATCCCCCAATTCACTGGAATCCAAACATCACAAATATCATAAAATGGTAGCCCTCTATACACTTGTGGTGTTAAGTACAATAAATCTTTAACATTCTCAAATATTTGCCAGCACTTTGAAAGCAAGGGATTATACATGGACACCCTGGATTTCTGGCATCTCTTTTAAAATCAGAAAATCTAAGCCTACCATTTTGTATTGTAACAATCAGTTGTAGTTTAAAGGGTTTATGCCTTTCAGGGCTAGCTCTTTCCAAATCCGCTCAGCCTTACTTGACCCACTTCACACATTTATATTACCCGCCTGACCAAGTACGCATTCGAGGGTGAGACCCCTGTTAACTATAGCTACACCCCTGTCTGATGCTTCTATCTTTAATCTCTTCAGTTTTGCTGGGAAGTAAAACTGTGGGAGAACTACACTATTTTATAAAACTTTCATAAACTTTTGGATGGAAATTATCTCTATTTTCTGATGGGGATATTGAGGTTTGCAGATAAGAGTTGCATGAAATTACACAACGAGGACTATGACATAACCAAGATTCCAGCTAGGTTTTTCTGACTCTAAGCCCAACCCTGTTTTCATTAAACTACAATTCCTGTTGACCGNAGGAGCTTACACACAAACTTTGCTTGAGTCAGAAGGGTCCCGGAAGTCTACACATCGGCAGTGAAATTACTGAAGAAGATTGACTAGCATGCGGCCTAACAGAATCAGTACCCACTAGGTCTGCTCCCTTCTTCTCTTTGCAATGGGTACTTCCTATCCCATGACTGCTCCAGTCCTACTCAGAAATAAGCAATTCCACACCATGAGGGATTTGGATTTTCAAATAGTTGATGCTCATTTAATCTATGTTTCAAGAAGCATTTTCCAAATCCTATTTCAGCATAAGTATGTGGTCTCTCTCATCATAACAAAACAGCATCAGAGGAAACTCTCCCCTCCCTCGGATGATGCTTCAAAAATTAGAATTAAAAATAGAGATCAGGATCAAAATGTTCAGACAATAAGATTTCAGTGAAGTGAGTTTCACATTCACAAAGATCTTAGGTTATTGGTAACAGTGGGTCCTAAACCTGGGGATCTCAGACAAAAGATGCTAGACATTGGGTAAAAAATACTTTAAGATTTTTCTGATGCCCAAATGAGCCTATTTTAGATGATCACTTTTAAATGTTCATATTCTTGGTTATTTTCTGGTCATATTCAATCTTCTTTACTCCACACATGGAGCCAAAATTTCCTCTGCCACACATTGTTCTAATGAAATAATGCATCTTCCTCTCAACACCTTTAAGTTCCATGAGCTCTCCTATTTGTTAGCAACTGTCTGTGCTTAAAACTCTGCCAGGAAAAAAAATTTTTTTTTAATGGAGCCTGTTTACTTCTAAGGTAAATGAGACACCTATATTGAAGACAAGAGCCTCAGACACCATTCCTTGGCCAAACCAAAAGAAAAGAAAAATTAAAGCCCACCTTCCACCCCATCCCCCAATTCACTGGAATCCAAACATCACAAATATCATAAAATGGTAGCCCTCTATACACTTGTGGTGTTAAGTACAATAAATCTTTAACATTCTCAAATATTTGCCAGCACTTTGAAAGCAAGGGATTATACATGGACACCCTGGATTTCTGGCATCTCTTTTAAAATCAGAAAATCTAAGCCTACCATTTTGTATTGTAACAATCAGTTGTAGTTTAAAGGGTTTATGCCTTTCAGGGCTAGCTCTTTCCAAATCCGCTCAGCCTTACTTGACCCACTTCACACATTTATATTACCCGCCTGACCAAGTACGCATTCGAGGGTGAGACCCCTGTTAACTATAGCTACACCCCTGTCTGATGCTTCTATCTTTAATCTCTTCAGTTTTGCTGGGAAGTAAAACTGTGGGAGAACTACACTATTTTATAAAACTTTCATAAACTTTTGGATGGAAATTATCTCTATTTTCTGATGGGGATATTGAGGTTTGCAGATAAGAGTTGCATGAAATTACACAACGAGGACTATGACATAACCAAGATTCCAGCTAGGTTTTCTGACTCTAAGCCCAACCCTGTTTTCATTAAACTACAATTCCTGTTGACCAGTGAAGCTATAAAAACAAAATGTCCACAAGAATAAGCACATATACTAGAATACAATTTATACGAGGACTATGACATAACCAAGATTCCAGCTAGGTTTTTCTGACTCTAAGCCCAACCCTGTTTTCATTAAACTACAATTCCTGTTGACCGGTGAAGCTATAAAAACAAAATGTCCACAAGAATAAGCACATATACTAGAATACAATTTATACTTAGAAATTAGCAAACTGAAATGCCATGTAAAGATAATGAGAAATGTATGCCTGCCCTGATAAAGAGTGAACTTGGGCTTTGCACAATTGCAGAAAGCGACACTGGACCGGGAGCTGGGAGGTAGGGTTCCAAGACTCCCCTGGGACATTCTTTGGTGCTGTCACTTGAAAAGTTCTCCTGTTCATGCAGAGCCTTCATGTGTGCTCAACATTTCATAACTGTCTCTGGCCATAAGTGGCTGTATCCCCTGTTTTGGGATCTCCTGCAGAAGCCCTCATCTCTGTCACTCTGCTACCCTTAACTGTTCTGTTCCTTCTCCCTCATTCCTATCGTTTCCCAAGTCTACTTTTTCTGACTCCAATGTTTTCCTTTGCTTTTCTGTCCACAAGTCCATCTTGTCCTTCTGAAGTAGAGTAGCTCTCTGGAAAGTGAATATTTGGAAAGAGGCACAGAGAAAGCATTTATCATGTAGAATGCACTGTATCTAGATGAAGTGGGTTGCTATGGGCCATTTGCTACAATGAATAACTTTTTAGACAGATTTATTGTATTCTCATGTAATTATGAGCAAGACTCCTTATTATAAACAAAACATTCATTTCTAAGATTAAAAAGTTTAAACATCTATAACATGTAATTGGGTTGGTGGTTTCAACCACGAAATGTGTAAATGGGAGAAACATGACTCAGTGGAGGTCTAAAATGTGTCCGTTTATGTGCCACAGAACAGTGAATCATGTCTCACAGACACTTCCATATCAGAGTTCTAGTCCCTTGAAAGACAGGTGAAATTAGCAGCACTCAGCCACCATATATGTTAAGTGTGGCATTTCCCTGATGATTGATATTTTTTGGTTCTGCAAATGTTTTAGTTTAGGAAAGTGATGAGGAGGCAAGGTCAATTGCATTTGGCTGATTACAAAAGAAATACCACTACAATGCTTAACCAAATATGGGTTCTTTCTCACAAAACAAGCAGTTTGGAGTTAGCCAGTTCAGGTTCCATGATGATGTAAATGTCCCAGGATCCTTCTTGTTCTCATTTTGTGTCCACAAAATGGCTACTCCACCTTCAGCCTCTCATTTATTTTCCAGGCAGAAAAAATTAGAGGGAAGTCATCTTGTTGGCAGGAACTATGTCAGACAGAATGCATATTGCAAGGGAGGCTGAAAAATATAGTTTTTCAACTGGGTATACAGTCACCCTAAACAAAATCTAAGTTTTCATTAGGGAAGGAAGGGAGATCAGATTATGAGTAGACAACTTATACAGAGCTCCTGCCCTGGGCCCACAGAATATGGTTGTATGGAACTCACAGTCTGGTGGACCACAAATAGGTAGGTAATGGACAGATGCAACCCAAGTATTATATACTTCAATGGAACCATAATACAGGGTGCTATGCAGAGTTCTGAAAGGATAAAATCCAGAGTTCAGTTTATGAATTCAGCACACACTGAAACTATGTATTCTCAGCAGAAGGACATAGCTCCTCTTTATCTGTGAGGATTATACTTGCTAACTCCGCTAAATAAGTAGTTAATCATACCTACTTCCAAATTACTTTCTTGGCAGCTATCTTGGCTTTATTATTAAAGCTCTCAGGGCAGCCCCTCAGTTCATGCTTTTGTATCTCTTCTCCTGGGCATTACTGCTTCCAAGATCATGGGTCTACAGAAAACCAATGTATTAGTTAACATATAAATTCAGCCACATGTAATAGAGAACAGAGATTTTAAACAAAATATAAGTTTCTCTTTCACGTGACAAGCAGATGGTCTATAAAAATGGCAGTTCTGCTCCATGAAATCATGCAGGGTCCCAGACTTCTATTTTGTTGCTCCACCAAATCTAGACAGTACACCTATCTGTGTGCTACAAAATCACTCATTTTCCATTCAGCAGGATGAAGAAATAGGAAGAAGTGCTTAACTTGTAAGACCAACAGGAAGTTGTACACATTTATTCTCTTATCCCATTAGTTGGAACTTAGTCACATGGACACACTTACCTCCCCAGGGAAGCTAGGAAATGTAATCTTTATTTTGAACTTCTATGTCTCCACCTAAACATTGGGGTTTCTCTCACTGTGAGAGAAAAGAAAACATTGAGAACATTGGGAAACACCTAACATTCTCTACCATACCCAGCTACAGAGCAGAAGAGCTTAGATATTTCCCATGCTATGGCCCTGCAATTACTGTTTCAGTTACCTATCACGGCATAAATAACCCTGCTGAAAATTGGTAACTTAAAACAACGATTTATTATTTTTCATGATTTTATGTGTTAGAAACTTGGGAAGGTTCGGCTGAGCAGTTCTGCCCCATATGAGTTGTCTGGGGCCATTCATTCAGCTGTATTCAGCTGACCTCTGGGCTGGGTTGGAAGATTGTGGACCACGTCGCTTGCATGTCTGACACGTTGTGCTGTTCCATGTGGTCTCTCTCCTCTCCTTGCATGGCTTCCCATAATTGATTAGACTAGTCCAAGCATCTTTACAGCATGGAGGCTGGCTTCCCCAAGCTGCCCAAACTCTTAAAGACTGGGCCAAGAGCTGGCACAACACATTCACCACATTCTATTCATCAAAATGACTAAGACGAGTCATAAGGTCCACCCAGTTCCAGAGGGAGGATTAATAGCCCCAATTCTTGATGGGTGAAGAGGCATACACATTCAGAAAGCGAAGACATTGACGGTGAAGACAGCCTATCACACGTACCACGCTTAATTTAGAACATTGTTCTTTCTGTCTCTCCTACCGCCACCCACAATTGTAACAGGCGGAGAAGGCAGAGGAGACTTAGTCCTTAAGCAACTTCTCACTGTTTTCATTATTCAAGTTTCACAGAGGCATTTACTTTAATGCAATGTTTCTCACCTAAACAGACCTTATAGCTATGTATTTATTTTTTAATATATGTTGGGGAAAAATAGCTAACACATCAAAATTATATTTCATAAATATTGCTATGACAAGACTAAAAATTAGTAGCAGTCCTAGATTTTGAGTTTATTGTTTTAAGCAAATAGTATTAAGGTTATATTTGAACATAGCAAAAATTATATAGGTGATCCATGGCACCTGAAATTGGTAAATACTGGTTTAGTGAAAAGAGCACGAAAGTTGGTTTGAAAATACCCAACTCTACCACAAAGTCCCAGCTCTACTGCATACTAGCCACGGGACCTTAGGCAATAACATCTACAAGTCTTAACTCCATACCTATTGTATTTGGCCATTTCTGTTGCTTATAACAAAATTCACAGAACTGGGTAATTTTTAAGAAAATGAAAGTATTGCTTACAGTTTCAGAGGCTAGGAAGTCCAAAGTCCATGGGACACATCTGGTGAGGATCTTGGTGGTGGCAACAGTGACTGGGGGTCTCACATGGCAGAAAGTGGTGGAGTAGAGACAGACTAACCTCTCATGTGCTCTTCTTTTAATGTCCTCAGAACTATGCCCCTGATCACCATTTTTAATCTATTTGCTACAGCATGGTCCTACGATCTAATCACCTCTTCAAGGCCCTACCTTTTAATTACCATAATAGGATTTCCCCACCCCCCCAAAGTTACAGTGGGAGGAATTAAGCTTCTAATATATGAACTTTGGGGACACAATTCAATCAATCCATAGCACCTATAAAATTATATTTCCTATCTTTCAAGTCATGGAGGAAGACTTTAAAAGAGAATTTATATAGTTTAACCTATAAAAACACTATATAAATTTAGGGACTTTTACAAAAAAAATTAAAATTTACCTCCTGTTTTCTAGGCTTGGGCAGGATGAAAATAGGATATCATCCACTTGGAGAAATAAGAACATTAAATTTCTGGAAAGTAACAAACACATTCCCTGGAGACATTATGCATTTTCTCAGCAGCCAGAGGCTAGTTTTTTGTCTGCTTGTCCGTTTTAACCCAGTCAGAAAAGTCACAATCAACAGCTAGCTGGTTGGCTCAGTTGGTTAGAGCACAGTGTTATAACACCAAGGTCAAAGGGTTTGAATCCCTGTCCAATACAGCCAGTAGAAACAAACAAAAAAGGAAAAGTCACAATCATTGCAGCAATAAAAATGAGGGAGGAGGTGTTCAAAGCCAAATGGGGAGGGGAGAGTTATCTTGGCCAGTTGGGATAACCTTGGTTTCAATTTTATCATCAGTGTGGTACTACTATTGTTTTACTATTGAGATTTGCCTCGCCTGTTTCCTCCTGCAACACACACACACACACACATGCACACACACGCACACGCCACACCCCTTCTCATTCACCTTCTCTTTGTGGGTCCTAATTGTATCTCTTTCTTTAAGGCTCAGCTAAAATCTGAGACTAGAGACTAGGCAATTATACTGAATACTACTATTGTTTTACTATTGAGATTTGCCTCGCCTTTTTCCTCCTGCAACACACACACACACACACACACACACACGCACATGCCCACGCACACGCACACACACACACACACACATGCACACACACGCACGCGCCACACCCCTTCTCATTCACCTTCTCTTTGTGGGTCCTAGTTGTATCTCTTTCTTTAAGGCTCAGCTAAAATCTGAGACTAGAGACTAGGCAATTATACTGAATTTTTTAAAAAATTGTTTAATTGGACCGAATGTATCTGAAAGCATCTAATTTGTCTTCCAGAAAGCAAGCTAGAGACTTAAGGTTTGAATTTAGTTTGCTCTGGAAATTAAGGCTATTGCATCTTTTGTATGCCTGCTGCTTACTGAATTGTGTAAACTATGAAATATCATGTTACAAATCCGTGAACATATATCTTTATGATGGTGATTATATATTTATAGTGAGTTTCTGCAAAACTGGGGTCCAATTACAAGGGTCATAGTGAATGTGTATTTTTTTATTTATTAAATTTTGCTAAGTATTTTGAATCAAAATGTTGAAATAATTGGAGCGCCGCTGCGCTCCCAAGCGGCGCACTGTAGCAGTGCGCCACCGGGCCGGTCCCTGATTCCATCTTTTAACATGTTTCTATGTGGTAAGGACTGAACTGTGTTCCCCAGGTTTTATGTATTAGAAGTCCATTTTTTAACATGTTTCTATGTGGTAAGGACTGAACTGTGTTCCCCAGGTTTTATGTATTAGAAGCTTGATCCCCACTGTGATTGTTGGGTGGGTGGAAAATCCAACTATGTTAATTGAAAGGTGGGGCCTTGAAGAGGTGATTGGATTGTGAACACTATGCCTAGTAAATGGATTGATCCTAGTGGATGGTGGTCATGGGTGTGGTTCTGGTGGCTTTCAAAGAAGCCAGCTGAAAAGGTTAGCTCTCTCTCTGCTCTACCATTCTGCCATGTGAGACTCTTGTGTCACTGTCACCACCACCAAGGCCTTCACCAGATGTGTTCCCTGGGCTTTGGACTTCCCAGCCTCTGAAATTATAATAACATTGTTTATTCAGAAATTACCCAGTTTCAGTTGTTTTGTTCTAAGTAACAGAAATGGACTAATACACCATGGCTCTATGGTCAAGGGTTCAAAAGTAAGTGAGGAGCACATTAAACCTATATTTATCTTAAAGAATGCCTAAATCATCATAAACAGAATGTTAGTAAATACACCAACACTAAAGTTGCTGCTAGTGAGGGCTCAAGGAAATGGGAAACATACTATTGGAAACTGGAGGAAAGGGAATCCTCATTACGTAGTGGCATAAAACTTAGCAAAATTCTACTTAGCACAGTTTTGTGGAAAGCAGAACTTATAAGCAATGAACTTAGGTATTTAGCTGAGATTTCCATACAAAGTGTTCGAGATGTGGCCTAATTTCTTCTTGCTACTTATAGTAAAAATGCAAGAGGAAAGAAACGGCTTGAGGGAAGGAGATGAAATGACAGGAGCAGGGGTGATAATCTTGAAAAGAAATGCAGCCCTGCCAACACCTTGATTTGACCCCATCAAACTAATTTTAGACTTCTGACCTCCAGACTGTTAAGAAAATAAGTTTGTGTTGTTTTAAGCTGTAGTTTATGGTAATTTGTTACAGCAACCATAGGAAATTAATACACCTGGTGAATATTACCTCGTGTAATTCTCGTAATAACCTTCTGAGGTTATTATTATTATTCTCAATTTACATATGGTGAATTTAGGCACAGAGGCTGTGTATCTTGCCCAAGGACACATGGTGAGTGGTAAAGCTGGAATATGAACCCAGAGCCTCTAACTTTAGAGCTTGCACCTTTAAACAAGGTGCTATAAGGACCTATCCAGGGGTGGGGTCTGCAGCAGGTGAGCCTTGCCATGAGCAGCAGGAAAGACTGGGCAAAGCTTGGCAGCTTCGCTCACTCTACAACCCACTGGCTTTGTGCTTGACATCACCCAGAATTCTTTGGGCAGAGTGAAGAGACTGGCCTGCTCCTGGACTCCTTGAAAGGCCCAGCAGGAGAGGATATGGGGTCCTCTTGTTCTGCAATGGCCAGAAAAATCATGTCTGACATATGGATCCCTTGGGTTCACAAGACAGAAAAAAAACTATGTACTCAGCCTCTAGGCCACCACCCAGCCCCAGACAGGAGACTGGGAACTAGGAGCATTTACGAATGCTCTGCAACTCCCACTGCACCCCCATCATTAACTTCTTCAATACCTGTTGTGGCCTCCATGGGCATCCCCCTTTAAAGGAGTCAGTGGGCTGGCTTGAGCTTTTCCAAGCTGAGTCTGCTGAGTCTCATTTCTTTGTCAGCCTAATATTAGAAGGATCAAGCTGTACTCAAGTTAAACTCCAATCCTACCTTCTTCCACAGAGCTGACCCTTGGTTCCGACAGAACTTCCAGCCACAGTTTTCAGTTACTATGTACACATCAGCCTTTTAGTTCTCTTTGGTATTGGAGAGGTAGTGGATTGAGTGTGGGGCTGACGCTTTTGAGAATCAGTCATAGCTATGGACCCTCTTCTGGGAAAAAATATGCATATACAGACTCAAAGCATTTATTATACAACCTAAGGAATTCACGGATCCCCTCTCTGCCAATGTCCATTCTTAGAACCCAGGTTAAAGCTCCTGATTTTATGGGAGGAAGTAAGCAGTCAGTCTCTAAGCATTGCTGCCAGTGCCCTTCAGGCCTTCCCAAAAGAGAAATGGCTCAGGCCCAAATCACCAAACCTCCTAAGCAATTCCAGCCACTCACTTTGCTCATTACTTTTGGCTGCTTCTTTCAGCTTTGATAACTTTGCCCACTGCCTGCATTGCTGATCCTTCCTCAGCAACCTGCAGACATCTGAGCCACACTTCAATTCTCTAAATTACTCATTCAAAACAGTGGCCATGTCATGTCACTTTGACCTTTGAAATGAGTCATTTTCTTGTTTTGGCTTTCTTCATCTTTTCTCAGGTTGACACAACACTGCCTCCCAGACCTCCTGCAGTGCCTGACACCCTTAGACTCCCACACTCACACTCACCCCCCCCGAGACATTCCAGTCTTCCTAGAGGTAAATCAGATCACATCTTTCTTCTCCCTGAAGCCTCTCCACCTCCTCAGATTGGTCATGTGATCAATCCTGCTCATTTTTACCTTCTTATCCTTCCATAGTCACATGCCAATGTGCCTGTGAAAGCCCCCAACCTCCAGCCACTTAGAACAAGATTTAATCCATCAGAAGCCCCACTCAACTCTAACTCTTTGGGTCCTTGCTACCTTCCTTCTCTGTTGATGTTCTGTATTCAACGTTGCCTTTGGTGAGTGAAGTCTTCTCTGATCCCCTCTGCCTTCCTTTCCCCTGTAAACTCTGATGTCATTGAGTGCTCCTGTTACTCTTTGTGCCTCTATCACACTTACCTCATTTGTAATGTGGATTTTAATTCACGTCTGCCTTCCTCACTGAGCGATGAACTCCTTGAGAACAGAGAGCATATCTAGTTCTTTTTAATGTCATTGGCAACTAGAACAGTACTTGCCACTATGTCAGTGGCGAGTACTGTTCACTCACTCTATTCCCTCTCCTCAACCCCTCAATTAGCCTCTTCCTCTGTGCAATGTGGAATTCCACCCATTGCAGGGAATTTTGCTCCTTTCAGCTTCTCACTTCTGCCAAAACATAGTTGGCTGATAACATCACCCACTGGGTATAATCATTTACACTTCTTTCTCTGCATCCAACTTACCTTCTTTTCTGGGGTTCAGAATAGTGACCTTTCTCATGACCCTGCAACACCCAATATACTTAATCTTTTTAGCATTTCATCATACTATATTTTATTGGTTTTACTTATCTGTTACCCCAATAAGCCATGTAACTTTTGAAAAGAGAAAAAATATCTAATGTACTTAGGACCTACAATGTCTTGCACAGGTGCTCAATAATCGTCTGATACTAGTCCAAATGCCTATTGAAGTTTTCTATTTCCCCTGTGATATCCTGACAAATGGTCATCCAGACTCATTTGAACACTCCGTATAATAGAAAGCTGTTACCCGAGTTCCATTTTTGGAAGACTTGATGATTTTTTTGAACCTAAATCTCAATCCTTGTGACTTCTTCCAAGAGGTCTTGTTCGGCGTTCAGAGTAGTAAGACATGAATCCAGTCTTTCCTTGCCCTTATTCATCACAAAATTGCCCTCTGATACCCCCAAAGTATATGAGAATTTGCCCTCCCTACACATCCACAAAGTTGTTGTTCAGATCACAGTAGAGATAGGAGCCCACCATTCTACTAAAATTGTGGTAATGTGGCCCTAGTTTCCTAATTAGCACAATGAAAAGTTTGAAATAATCATTTCCAAACCTTGCTCTGAAACACCCTAAGGGTTCTATGGAGATGCCACAGAGGCTGTGGGCCTGGATTGGGGAAGCGAAGGCATCCTTTAACACATGTAGATGCACACACTGGTAACTTGGCTTGTATTTGTTTAACATATTGGGTTCCAAATAAAATTTGAAGAAATTATTCCACTTCAAAAATATGTTTAAAAGGCATTTGAACTAGATAACACTAAAGCAATGACTCTTTCACTTGGTGAAAAATCTGCTGTCTGCAGATGGATGACTCGGTGAATATCAAAAGCTATGATGAGAATTGGGAGATATATGTCATTATTATTTACCTCTGTCTAGCCCAGGCTAACCCAGAGTGTCTTTTTCAGTAAATCGGATCTTGGCAATTCAGAGATACAATGTTTCAGATAACTTCTTTTTTTTTTTTTTGTCTTTTTTCGTGACCGGCAATGGATCGCAACCCTCAGTGTCGCGCCCGTACCGGGCCGGGACCGGCTACGGGATCGCAACCCTCGGTGTTGCCCCCGCTCCTCGCTCAGCCAGTGAGCGGCCGGTCTGTATGTGGGATCCGAACCCTCGGCGGGACCGCCGCCGCACTTCCCAAGCGGCGCACTGCTACAGTGCGCCACCGGGCCGGCCCTCAGATAACTTCTATTAACAAGTAGAGCTCTGCTGGATGCCATGCTTGGCTCATTAACCCAAAACATACAGAAAGAGCATTTGCAAGCATGTCACCCAGTATTTTGGCGATTTGTGTTCCCAAGGGTATCCTATTTGAAGAGGTTTCAAGTGTTCTCATCTATACCTTTTTTTCTCCCTAATAGCAAGAACTGTTGAATTAAAAACTTGGAAAGGATTTTGTCCATGCAAAATTTCAATTTTAACAACTGTTTTGGCCCAAGAACTTCAACTGTAAGTTTAACATAGCTTAATTTTCTAAATTTGGAATTTTTTTATAATTTAGTAGTTTAGAAAATTGAGTTATTCGACATCAGCCCCCAAATCATCTAGCTCAAGCAAGTGTTTATAGGTCTAGCAGTGAGTGAGAGGAGCAAATCTATGTCTAACCTCTGCCCGTCAGAACACATAATGTTCATATGTGTGTATGTCTGCTCCAGCAATACATAAATAACTCCAGGGTAGAACTGTGTATTTAAGGGATATTAAAGAATGATCTCGCTATTCCTAGGCAAGGTGACACAGAAAAACAACACAAGCCCATAACCACATTCTCTAAATTCTAAAAGGGTTTACAATTATTCCTTTGTTAATGAATTTATTTAATGAAAGGGGCTTATCCTATTGCAGACTCAGCTCTGTTCTAGCGACTGTGATTGAGAGGTGAACAGGAAGCATGTCTTGCACACAAGAGATCACAATTTAATAGGAAAATAAGTGAAAATATCTAAGTGTTAAATAAAAGGAAAAATAATATAAAATAATATAAGAAAAATAATATAAAGTGTCCCCAGTTCCTGTCACTATTTTGTGGCTAGTTTTTGTCACTGTTTCTTTTTTTTCTTTTTGTCTTTTTGTCTTTTTCCGTGTCCGGCAACGGATCACAACCCTCAGTGTTGCCCCCG
>NW_007729433.1:77423-98868 GCF_000696425.1 Galeopterus variegatus | reverse complement strand
AGCCAGTGAGCGGGAACCGGTCTGTATGTGGGATCCGAACCCTCGGGTGGGAGCGCCGCCGCGCTTCCCAAGCGGCGCACTATCCAGTGCGCCACCGGGCCGGCCCTATCACTGTTTCTTTTTATTATTAACTAAACTTTAAACTTTATTTGGACATCACAAATTTCTCCATTAATGTCTTCTTTCTGTTCCAGGATCAAATCCACGGTTCCACATTGCATTTAGTTGTCCTGTCTCCCGAGTCTCCTCTGATCTGTGACAGTTTCTCAGCGTTTTCTTATTTTTCATGACCTTAAGAGTCTTGAGGAGTACTAGGCTCGTATCTGTCTTGCAGACAGATGTGTATCTAATGTTTTTCTCATGATTACACTGGAGTTATGGGCTTGGGAAAATGATGCCACAGAAGTGAAATGTTTTTCTCATCACATCATATCATGGAGTACAACTCAACTCCACAGTATCACTCATGATGTTAACTTTTATCACTTTGTTAAAACAGTGCCTGCCAGGTTTCTTCTCCGTAAAGTTGTGATTGTTTTCCATACTCTATTTTGGAAGTGAATTACTAAGTCTAGACCATCCTTAAGCAGGGAGGCTTAAACTCTACCTTCTAGAGAGAAGAATAACTACAATTCTGATTACAGTTTGTAATATTTCTCTAAAGATTTGCCTCACCTCTCTATTTTACATAAGTGAAATTTATTACCATTTATATCAGTGTGGATTCATGGGTATTCATTTTATACTTTGGATTATAATCCAGTCATCTAATTGTACATTTTGTTGTTTAAATCATTCCAGTTTTAGCCAGTGGGAGCTAGCTGGTTTTCATCATTTCTAAAATATTGGTTATAAGGAGTTTCATCCAGGTCAATTCCTTCTAAACCAATATTCTTAAACAGCAGCTCCTCTACAATGATCTCTAATATCTACCCTAAACAGTCCTTTCCTGCTTAACCACACTGAAATTGATTAACATTAATCCTTTTATCTTAACAGGTCTGTGTCATGAATCAATTGCCTCTCCTCTGATACTGACAAAACTACAATGCATTTGAGCAAACCAGGTTATATGCCCAATGTTCAACCTGTCAGGCTTAGATTTGGCAAGGTGATTTGCTGTACTATAATAATCCATTTAGCAACACAAAATAAATATATGATTCTTTCTTTGATGCAAAAAAGCAAAACTTTAGCTAAAAGTCAAGAAGTAACCAAGAGAGTAATAAAACTAATAAAAATCTAAGGGGGTATTTGTATGCTGATACTTCTACCATAGCACACTTGTAAACTTCTGCAAACATATAACATTATATTTTCAGGTAAACCTGCATGGCTGTTATATTTGATACCTTATTTATGGTTTCAAATATACCCATTTACTTCTCTTCTCTATAGACACCAGCACTGTTAATAGGTTCCAACATTAACATTTCCCAATACCAATTTTGCTAAATTTTCCACTTATCCACACCCAAAATGACCATTCACAGTACTAGAAACCTTGGTTTTTCTCAATATGAAGCCAAGAGAGCTGCTATTCAACACAGTGGATCTTCAAGTACAAAGACTAATTTAAAACGTGCTTACATAGTTTATTTTTAAAGTAATTTAAAACACAGTGTAAACATACATTAAAGACATTGTGGCAATTTAGATTAGAAATGACATGAGGTTATTTACATGTGGCATATGTATGTGTGTAAATATATACACAAAGTGCAGATAAATACAGAAACACTACAAAATAAACAAAAAATTCAATATGATAATTTATTGACAATCATATTCATTATATTTATTATTTAATTTGTCATGTTAATGGCTGCAAAAAAAAAGAAGCTCCTAGTACTGAAATATAATATGTAAATATCCAACTTTTATATAAACTATAGTACCTCAAATTTTAACAGTATATAAATAGGATTCTGAATTAAAAACCCAGGCGTCTTCCCTGCCAAACTCTTGTAAAGGTCTCAGCTCAGAATTCAAGGACTCTTGAAAGACCAGCCTCCAATATGTGGTGATACCTTGGATTTTAAGCATAAATCAAATGCAGACAGTGTTCTTAAATCAGTTCTAGTGGGTGTTACTCTACAAAAAGGAGGTGGTTGAGGATACTCTAGCAGATATAAAACCTCTAGCATTCTGCCTATATAGAACAATGTACACTTTTAATCTTATAGACTGAGCGGGTTTAAGCAAAACTGGGTTGCTTTCAACCTTGGAAGGGTAAAGACCATGGGAAACACTGGTGAGAGATGGCAGGTGTTAAAAAGGGGAGAAAGTGGTCATCTAATTAAGGTGGACTTGGCACCTTCCACCCTCCTCCAATACTTAAGTTCCTCAAGGAGCCCTGTACATGAGCATCTTGAATGGTGGAGAATATTTATGTTGGTAATAACTGAAAATTGTCCCTGCCTTTTGGGACTCCTCAGTAAGCACACAAACTCCATTTCTCCCTATAGCACCAAGAAATGTTCACCCTGAACTTGGCATTTCTCTCATGAGTGCCAAGGGAAGAAGTGATGACCTGCTGAGCTCCCAGTCCATCCAACAGCTTCTAAACATGGGTCTAGGACATGCGGATCAGGTTTCTGCCAATGGCTTACTGTGAGTGCTGTCAACATTCTTATTCAAGATTCTTTACTTAAAACCATGAGTACAGCTGCCCTAAAGAATGGAAAATTCAATTTATTGATCTGATCCAGGGTTATTATGGAGTGGAATCTGCACATTTTGAAGCAGGGAGATAAATGGTGACAACAGATGGGTACAGTCAATGTGTTCAGGAAATTGAGACTAGTTGATAAATACCTGATATTAAGTCTGAGAATCAACAAAAGACAGGCAGGACATAGACTGTTTACAAAGGCTAACCTCATTTTTATGAAGTGTTTTGATTTGGGAAGGTAACAAAAAAGGGTAGGAGGCAAAATTAAACAGGAATTTTTACCCTAAAGGGGAAACGTTTAGTGAAGAGGAAAATAATTTCTGTATAGCAGTCGAGCCTCTGCTTTTTTTCTTTACCAGGAGATATGATTTTGGGTTCCTACCCAGTAATGTGAGGTCACGGTAATAGCTGCAAATTATGAATATACTGTAAAACCAAAGAACAAAACCTGTTCCTAAATTGGTCTGCCTTGGACTTCAGTCAATAAAGTATCAATCGAGTGGGAGTTCTAAATGCTAATTAAGGCATCCTGAATAGGTAATGGGGGTATAACCACAAACTGAAGTTTGAGTCAAGACTCTGAGGGATTCTTTGAAACCAACACTTATGTGACTGTTGTTATTCTTTCTGACTTTTGATACAGACAGACTTGAAGAATGAGGCTGTAATGAGGTTAGCAGGGTGTCATCTTCATAGGATTATAGTAAAACCTTGTTTTCCCCACAACATCACAACATACTGTATTTTTAGAAAGCATGTCACAATATGTAAAACTAATTATTGCAGAATAAGAATAAAAGCCATTATATATCTTTAATTTTCTTATTTGGGAACCTGGATAGTCTGGGATTGTAAAGTACATTTTTTTCTCCACCATCCCTGAAAGAGCCAGCCAGTGAGCCATCACTGAGAAACATGGTTATGCTCATGCACGTTACAAAGTACAGAGACCCAATGCAACAAGCAAAACCACTCACATCAAACAAGGAGAAACGGTACTTCCTCATACTTCATGGACATTATAGGAATACAAAGATTATTTTACTTTTCAGACATTTACACATAACACAACAGAAAAATCCTTCAGTCGACTGACTAGTTTCTATCAACTTGGTAGAGTTATGGCACAACAAAAGAGTCACCTGTGAAATACACAAATGTTTTGTACTCAAGGATATTTTCATATAACACGAGATGATTAACTTAGACCCCTCAATCTTATCCTCATACTGATTATACTGTAAGCAGTGATTATGGTGTCCATGTTGCATGTTTTGAAATGTGAATGTGGCAATTCTAATATATCTTCACATTGTCTCTGAAAAGCTAAGGTAATGATTGAAATGCTATTGTAATTTTGAATGTGATCCTCTTCCAATGTCTGGCATTACCTTCCTATGTAATTACTCTTCCGTGTGACTTAGAGTACACGTCCCGATTTTTGCAATGCTCATAAATACCTAATCTGTAGTAAATTTACTTCAAAAGAAAAGCAACTTTAGCTTGTCTCTAGGATATAGCTATGACTTGCTTACATATGTAATCAATACGAAGAAAAATGAACCACCTCACAAATCTATCAGATTAAAACGTTAAACAAAAGTGCAACTTGAACCAGCACTTTTGTAGCTTGCTTCAGGAAAGGGACCACAGCAAGTACTGCCACACACACTATCAGAAAGGAGAACTGGGCTTCACACTTATGTCCTCTACAGCAAAAACTTTAATTCCTCAATGAGCATCACTAGAATTAGCTCATAGACAACTCAGAAGCAGGAACACTCTGAACACTCTGGTCTGTGTTAAAATGAAATGAAGGTTGAGATTTCTTTATGCAGCAGCAAGAGAAGTTGGATTCTGATTCCTCTTTGGAGTCAAGTTGGTCTTTGAAAGAAAATCAATTTGCTTTAAGAGGTTCTAACCTAGCAGGATGCCAGATGATGGCAAGGGTGCTTAAACTGAGGGTGCTATATGGACAAGGGACTGGTACATTGGAAAGACTACCTTCTGTTCCAGCAGAGGGTAATTAGAGCGTCAACAATACTGTTATTACCACTAAGGGCCAGCAAAGACCTAGACCAGGAAGCTCCAGCAACACCTGATAACAGTGTACAGAGATCAATAACAGGAGTTAAATGAGAAAGAAAATCTTTTATCAGATTTTCTATTACATTACTAATTTTTATAACATTAAAATATTTTTCATTCTTCTATTTCGATTCACTGATATTTATTCCTGGTTTTGACTCTCTGCTTACTGTTAATCTATTTGTTAATTCTAATCCATTATTTTCTTTTTTAAAAGCATAAATGCTCTCAGGCATAGTTGTTTATGTGTGTTTAACCTGTCAACTCTAGAAACATTAAAGTAGAAGAGATTGACATTACAGATTATAATGTCATGTAAAAAGAGTTTTATGCAGTCAATACCTGAGTGTCTATACAGTGGGAAACTCTGAAGTAATAAGTAAGATATCAAGGCCAAGTAGGCCAGGATTATGGCAGTCAAATGACAGGTAACCAGCTTTTTGGAATCTTAAGAAGAAAACCTCTTTGCCATATATAGATATTTACAGAAATATCAAAATTATTGAAATAGAAATAATGGTTGATGTGTGATCAGATGTTGATAATATATTAAAATGGGTAGTAAATACCTATTTCTATGCTCTGTAAGTTTAATGAAATTTCTAATAAAGTCTGTCAACTGAATGGCATAAAAGAAAATCAGGTACAGATTTTATTCCTGCTAAAGATGATGAAACAATTTCAAACTTTGTGGTTCATAATTTAAGACTCCTGTACCTTTGTGCTTATTTTCTGTTTCAATTAAGCCTAGCCTTTAGAAGGCATAGCTTCCCTACTAGCATCTTCAAATATCTTTATCATTTGTAGAAGAACATCTCAAAAGCCAAAACTGGATACCATTAAAATACCTTGCCAGTTGACAATGTTACAAGTGAAATTCGAGTTGTATGCCCTTATATTGCACTCTTACAGTTTTCCCATTAGTGTAATTATTTTTTTGTGATGCCATTATAATGATACTAGCAGAGAATATGTGCGTATGATTTATCAGTATCAGTATGTTAATGTAGTAAAATTTCATAATAAATCCCAAAGTTATGACAATAGTTTTACATATTCTCTAAACTGAGTCAGCAAACTATGACCCATGAGCCAAATCTAAACTGTCACAAAAATATTTACTATAAAGTCTTCACAGAAATAGTTTGCTAACCCCTGCTCTAAACCTATGGAAGGTGTCTGGAATGTTGGATGGATTGTTTACAGTGGAATCAGTGTATGACTTAATTTGGCTTTCTTTACAGACAACATATACATTATTGCTTTTGAATATCATCATCTACTTGGAAAACAAATAAAAATAAAGTTATGTTAAAACAAAGACACATCCTTGAAATGTTTAGGACCAGCAAAACAATCATATATAAAAGTAGTATATTTTTAAGAAAAAATAATAAAGGAACAATTTAAATTACATTTTTAAGCAATGATTTCAAGGTTCCTTAGAGAATTCCAGGCATTAAAGGACAGATCTCAAACTCCATATAGCAGATTTCTGGTTTCTAAATTTTTGGAACATAGAATTTAACACAGTATCTGAGATTCTACAATTGCTATGGAAGAGACATTGTGGAGAGTTACTTATTATCCAAAACAAACAAACAAACAAACAAACAAACAAACAAACAAACAAACAAACAAAAACCCCAAACACCCCGGGATATTTTAAAATAAGAAACCAGCCAAAAAAGAATGGCCAACAATTAAAACATTTTTTTCTTTATCCATAAATTGGGAGGTACATAGTCTGCTGGTGAAGAACTTGATAGAAACTGACTGCTTTCATTTAGTGGGCTGATCCCCATATCTGTGTCAGATACAATCATAGCACTTATTATTTGTTACCATGGATACCATGAAGATACTGCCATCCACCAAACAGTATTAGAGGAAGACAACATAATTCTCCGGGACCAGTCCTGTTTTGCCTTCGTAAGTTGCCTTTAACCATCCTGGTTCCACCGATGGGTACACTGGCAAAATAAATAAATAAATAAATAATAGATAGACAGATAAATAAACAGATAAATAAATGTCACTCAATATTAGCTTCAAATAATTATATAAGCAAATGAGTAAAAACTCACATCAGATTGCATACACACACTCAAATTGTCAAAACAAAACATTGTCACAGCCCCTTTAAAATCATAATCTCTCCCTCTCTCTCTCACAAACACACACCTGCCCACAGGGGAAGAAACTGGGGTCCAGCGGGATTTGATGTGTTCACTCCCACAGAATAGAATCTGTGGCTCCTGGCTTCTGCTTTAGACTCTCACCTCCGTGCTACTTCATCCTCCCCATGATGATAAGCTTAAGGGAAGGGAACGGATGGACTCACCGTTAGAAAATATCGCGCCCTGTGGGAAGGAGAGCTCATGGCTGTGCTCTGCTTTACAGGAATACATGGCTTTGGCATGGCTGAAAGATCAAGACAAACTGTAAAAACCACAACATTCAACTTGAGTACATCTATACTTAAAACTATTATTAGGAATGCTATTAATTTTTATTTATAATTGGAATGTAATATACATAAAGTATGTATGTAAGTACACCAGTATATTTTCCACAAACTGAACACTATCGTGTAACCACGTCAAGAAACTGATCATTACTAGCACACCAAAAGTCCTTCTTGTGTTTCCAGGAAATGCCCCCCAAGGATAACCACCTGCCTTATAAAAAACAGTACAGATTGGTTTTGATGACTGTTATTTAATTGTTAGTAAGCTACTAAATAGGCTGTTTTTACAGCTAGGAACCAAGGTTCATAGTTACCCTAAAATTTTTTTTCCCACTTTCATTCTCAGACTACCTGAGGTGAGATCCCAAAATTAAAAGGTCTATAGGATCCGCTAAATAGGTTGAGTGGCATGATATAAGAAAAAGAGTGAGATAAATGGATGATAAATGGCAATCAACTATAGTCTCACTGTCCAGGAGACAATGGGGATAGACAGAGACTTTGCAAACCAGAGTATACTCTTCTCCTAAAAAGGGGTGCCAAGACTCAACTTTCCACATCTGTTACCACATGCGAATTCAGGCTCAATGTAGCCAGCCACTCTGGCTTTTTAAGAGAAGCCAGAATTTTGGAGTTTTATATGATATCTGATTCTAAAACATTTGAGCCAACACTAAAAGCCATCATCCGAGGCTGCTAATCAAGCCACTAGGTATTCCTCTTTATTCTGCAACATTCAGTTATCCTGACCCCACCCACTTATCACCTCTCTATGACCAGAGTCCATGCCAGTATCACTTCCAGCCTGTCTGACTGAAGAATAAAAACCATTTGAAGATGAAAAAGCTCAGTAAATATGTGCTAAATGAATGAGTGAAATGGCTCCCTAACTTCTTAAAGGCGTCCTCTTTTGTTCCCTTCCCATCCATTATCGACAGAGCAGCCACAGGGCAGTTTTGAAGCGTCCATCACATCATGTTACTTCCCTGAGAACAACCCTTCAACTGGTTTCCTACTCTGGCCAACAAACTACGCACAAACAGGCCCCTGTCAGTCTCCCCTGTCTGCTTTTGTTTCTGCTCACCTACTACACTCCAGTTAAACCAGCCTTCTTTCTCTTCCTCAAACATGTCAAACTCAAGCCCATTCCAGGGCGAGCTGTCCTGCTCCCTGAGATGTTTTCTGCTTGATCCTCACACGGCTGTGCACTTCAGGTTCATCTTAAATTTCATGAGCTTTGCTGAAGGGCAGGCCTTTTCTGAGCACACACTCTAACACAGCTGCCTATCATATCCTCCTGCTTTACATCCTCTGTAGCAGTGCGCCACCGGGCCGGCCCGAGATACTTTCCTTCTATACCTAATTTGTGAAGAGCCTTTATCATGAAGTGATGTTGAATTTTGTTGAATGCTTTTTCTGTGTCTACTGAGATAATCCTTGATTTTGTTGATGTGGTGTATCACATTTATTGACTTGTGTATATTGAAACATCCTTTCCTCCCTGAGATGAATCTCACTTGATCATGGCGTATAATTTTTTTGGATGTGTTGCTGTATTCTGACTGCTAATATTTTGTTAAGGATTTTTGCGTCTATGTTTATCAGAGATATTAGTCTGTGGTTTTCTTTTTCTGTTGTACCTTTGCCTGGTTTTGGTATCAAGTTGATGCTGACCTCACAGAGTGAGTTTGGGAGAGTGGTCTCTGTTTCAATTTTTTGGAATAGTTTGGAGATAATTGATATTAATTCCTCTTTAAAGGTTTGGTAGAATTCAGCAGTAAAGCCATCCAGTACTGGGCTTAAGAAATCAAGAAAGCTGGCTGACTGGTTAGCTCAGTTGGTTAGAGTGCTATGTTATAGCACCAAGGTCAAGAGTTTGAATCCCTGTACTGGCCAGCTGCCAAAAAAAAAAAAAAAGGAAAAGAAATCAAGAAAGCAAGCCCATTTATAATGGTCACCCCCACCCCCCCATAATAAAATACTGAAATACCTAGGAATCAGTTTATAACCAAGGAGGTGAAAGAGCTCTACAATGAAAGAAATTAAATAGGACTACTGAAAGAAATTAAATAGGACAAAAAAAAATGTGAAATGACATTCCACGCTGCTGGATTAGAAGAATTAACATTGTGAAAATGTCCATACTACCCAAAGCAATCTATAGATTCAGTGCAATCCCCATCAAAATACCAATGATTTTCTTTACAGAAATAGAAGAAAACAATCCTAACATTCATACTGAACCACAAAAGATCCCTAATAGCCAAAAAATAAAGCTGGAGGCATAACACTACCTGATTTCAAATTATACTACAAAGCTATAGTAACCAAAGCAGCATGGTACAGGCATAAAAACAGACAATTGGACCAATGGAACAGAATAGAGAACCCAGAAATCAACCCATGGACTTATAGCCAACTGATCTTTGACAAAGGCAACAAGAACATACACTGTGGAAAAGACTGCCTCTTCAATAAGTGATTCTGGGAAAACAGTGAGAAAACAATACGTCCACATGTGGGAGAAAGAACTAGACCTGTACCTCTCACCATATACCAAAATCAACACAAAATGGGTTAAAGAGTTAAATATAAGACCTTAAACTATAAAAATACTGAAAGAAAACAGTGGAAGTTGGACTTTGGAAAGACTTTATGAATAAGACCCCAAAAGCACAAGCAACAAAAGAAAAAATGAACAAATGGTATTATATCAAGCTAAAATAGCTTCTACACAGCAAAGGAAACAATCAGAGTGAAAAGACAACCTACAGAATGAGAGAAAATATTTGCAAACTATACATCGGACAAAGAATTAATATCCAGAATACATGAGGAACTCAAACAACTTCACAGTAAAAAAAAAAAGAAAAGAAAAAATCCAATTAAAAAATGAGCAAAGGAGCTGAATGCACATCTTGCAAAGGAAGTCATACAAATGGCCAACAGTTACATGAAAAAATGCTCAACATCACTAATCATCACGGAAATGCAAACCAAAACCACACTGAGATATCATCTCACCCCAGTTAGACTGGTTATTACCAAAAAGACTGAGAATAACAAATGCTGGCAAGGATACAGAGAAAAGGGAGCACTTCTTCACTGTTGGTGGACTGTAAATTAGTACAGTCATTATGGAAAACAGTATGGAGGTTTTTCAAACAACTACAGACATATCTATCATGCGATCCAGCGATCCCACTACTGGGTATATACCCAAAGGAATGGAAATCATTGTGTGCAAGGGATACCAGCACTCCTATTTATGGCAGCTCTATTTAGAATAGCTAAGATAGGGGACCAACCAAAATATCCATCGACAGACAACTGGATAAGGAAAACGTGCTCTCTCTCTCTCTCTCTCTCTCTCTCTCTCTCTATATATATATATATATACACACACACACACACACACAATGGAATACTACCCAACCATTAAAGAGAAAGAGATTCTGCCGTTTGCATCAACATGGATGAGCTTGGAGTAAATTATGTTAAGTGAAATAAGCCAGGCACAGAAAGAGAAATACCACATGTTCTCACTCATAAGTGGGTGGGAGGGAAGGGGGAAGGGGGTAGGGCAGGGAGGAAGAAAAGTAAAGAAGACAAGACCACAATAATTTGTTGAACTCAGAAGGAGAGAATAAAACCTATGGTTACTAGAGGTGGAAAAGAGGAGGGGGAGAGGAATTAGGGAGAAATTGGGTAAGAGACACAGAGAATAATTATGATTTGTAATAATGAATATGCTAATAATATTGATTTGTCATCACAAATTATATACAAATACTGATAGTCACTCTGTACCCCATAAATATGTATAATCATTGTTTCAATTTAAAAATAAAGTTAAAAAAAATAATTTCCACAACTTTGGAAATTATGATATAATATTCTTTGCAGTGATATTTTTGAAACTACCCTTTAAATTGTAACCAAATTCTTCTTATGAATACTTCAGACATGAATGTTCTCCTTATGGTATTTAATGAGACTGGATGGGGAAGGGGAGAAGCATACAGAATAATGAACTACTAGAAAAATAGATATTGTTAAATGTGTCAAAAATACACAGCACAAAATAACTATCTGTCATGACTTTTCAATTATTTGTGCATATGAGCAGACAGACAGAATTTTCTTCTGCTGAGATCTGTAACTACAGGTGTTAACTTGGCAGAGAGCTTTTGATGAGTTAATGTAGACTTGTGTGACAGTGAAGTTTCCTCTCTAGGTGTTAATGCTTCCTCTTTTACTGCCTTGCTATATCGAAGAGGATGTGAAAATAACACTGTCACCTATTGTGTTTCTCTTCATAAGATTCTAATACCCCTTTGAAAAGGATTTTGAAAATCCTGCTTCTTACTGAATGTGTAAGCAAGGTAATGACACCCACAGTCCTGAAAGCCATTTCTTCCCTTATTATCAGGAAAATGATCTGCTCACAAGCCTCATTCCTAATTCTAAATGCCTTCTAGAGATGAGTAAACTTACAAAGGTTTGACAGGGTCAGTGTGCAAACTTCACCAATGCTTATCTTAAATGTAAGAAAAATCAAGTTCACCAAAATTGATACAATGTTTTCTGGAGGGCCACTTAACAATGATAAACACACACACATGCATTGTGTATACTACTGACAGTTTCACTACGAACACACACACATATAGTTAGAAAGATGCCAAAGAAATACTACATGTAAAAGCTAAAAACAAAAAAATCATCAACAATCTAAGTGTCTATCAGTAGAGGACTTAATAAATTAGAGTATGCCAATACAATGAAGTATTAGGCAGCAACTACAAATAATGCTACTGAAGAACACATGCCATGAAATATTAAAGTGTAAGACAAAAAAAAAAATTTACAATTTTGTCTTTGGCAAGACCCTTAATTGCCCAGTAAATAATGCGTTTGCTTCTTGGTCACTGGTTGGGGATTTCTTAAAATTTGTCACATTTTCTTTTCAACAATACTGGCTATTTCTGGCTTGGAAATCTCAGTGAGTATTGGATGCCTCAATGCTAAAGAACTTTCACCCAAGTTTGCAGAGTTAAAGCTGCTTATGTCAAAGACATGCACATAGCAACAGCACTGAAAAGTGAAAAAGGGAGTAACAGAGTATTTTTAGGTTAAAAATGTGTACTTTATACATTCATTCAACAATTTTATTGAGCATCTATTCTGTGTTGGCCTCTATGGTAGGACAATACAGTGAACAACACTTCCATGGATCCTTTTCTGTGTGTTTATCCCAGAGCAGTAGTTCTCAAAGTGTACTCAGGGGAACGTGGAATGGAGGGACAGAGGGGACAGGTGAGACCCAAAGACATCAGTGCTCTGACAGCTAATGGAATGTGTATGAGAATCCATTTATTTTGTGTTATGCCAGGTATTAAAGAGATCTTCAAAAATGTAAAACAACACAACTCTCTACTTTTCGGTTTTGAAAAATACTATTTTTCATACAAATTACATTATTTGTGCTAATATGCAATGGGCTTATTCTTATTTTAAATAAACTAGTGAATATTTTTTAAAAAAAATCAGTTTAAATTTCTAATAGTGTAAATATCAATATATATAACTCACATAAAGAAAAGCTCTTGGGAAATCCTTAATAATTTTTTAAGTTTATAAAGGTGTCCTGAGACCAAAAAGTTTGAGAACCACCATCATAGATGAGATTACAAGGTTGTGTACTAAAATCTAATAGTATTTATCCTCAGGTGATGAAATTACAAGTGATTTTTATTTACTTTAGTTTATTAGTATTCCCCACATTTTTTAAAAGAAAAAAATTAAGTTATTTTAAAAAATCATGGCTTCTTTTTTTCTGTCTTATGTGTGTCATGGTGCTTTCTGTATCTTATGTGTGTCTCATATGTGTCACTATGGTAAACCAGTGATTTACAGCCTTCTTAAAACCCAAACTCACTAGATAAGATGACTGTTAAATCTTGTTTTTGTGCTTAGTAATTATAAACATGATATTGGACTTTTAAATAATGATAATAGAGATATTTTATGGTTTATGATGAGCCAGGCACTCAATTCTGAACTGACTCTCTTAATTCTCAAGGGCACTATTTTCCACACACTTCTATAATGGTGAGCCAGACCTTAGTGACATATTAAAAATGCACAGATTGATTGTTGAACATCTCAGTATATTTTTATTATACAGCAGCTTTCTAATTTACTTCATTATAGTTTGTTTTCTTAAAGCTCAGTGGGATTACCTCTTTGATTACAGTACTTTTAAGTGTTTACTTAACAGGCGGACTCTGTCTAGAGCTTCTTAATAAAAGGGCTCCATCTAGTGGAGCAATCAACCATATCGCAGGACAGACAGAAGTAGCAAGGTTAAATCCCTTTACACTAAGGCCTAAAAAGGATGACAATCTCAGAGAAATGATGTTTGCTCTGACATGTTTGGGGCTTAGTTTTCACCTGTCTTGATAAAACAGGAAGAAGATGAAGATGCTGTATATGGAGGTAGGGTGCATGCAAGTGCTCTGGGATTGGCTATACAAATACAAGGCATTGGTCACCATCCTAGTAAGACACTACAGTCACTCTACTCTGTGCAGTTTAAAAAAACAGAACAAAACAAAACAAAAAAAGCCCTAATACACGAAGGCCCTTTCTAGGCTTGGGACAAAACCAAAAAGAGTTTGAAGGTCATCATTATCCCTAATAACTAGCATATGCCCAGTATTATGTAGGTGCTTAATAAATGCTTGCTGAAAAAAAGTCCACATACTTTCATAATAATTCTTTGGTTGAGTAACTTTTAGAAGAACTACACAGCAATATTTCCACTATCTGAGATTCCTTTACTTCATTGCCTCAGTTAGCCAGACATGGGAAACTCAAAAATGCCTCAGTATATCCAAGGAAAAATCAAGGCTTGTTCTTCAAGTTCTCTCATGTATATGCTCTTTCAACATCAAACATTTATTGAGTGCCTCCTATCACACCAGTGCTGATAGTAAAAAGAAAAAAAAATCTGAAGCCCCTGTCTTTAAAAATTCCCTTACTCAAATTAAAAACTAAAGCCCACTGTACATTAAAAGAATCAATTTGGAAAGCTAGAAGAGGAAAGCAGAAACTTTAGAAGCAAGTACATCAATCACAGCAAAATGTAACAATTCATATCCTTTTAACAATGGAGTGGAACGTACAATCTGGAAACCCTGAATGAAGTTCTGTGCTCAAAAAATAGAGACACCTGGAGCAATTAGCTCTTTAACAGCTCAGTGATCCTAAAGAATAACTGTAGTTTTGAATGGATGGACATGAAGATTCTCCTAGAAAAAGTTATATAACTTTCAAAAGCCAAAATCATACTCTTGAAAATTGTCCCCCAAATGACTGTCATTAAAGGTGTACACGGGGTTATGACAACTTCTGTCTTTTATGAAATCTGTTTTTTAGAACACTTATTCTGTGAAGATTTTAGCAAATGAGGCATCATTGTAACAATCTGAGATGTTATATGCTGTTTACAGACATCACCTCTTGTGAAGGACCAGCGGACATGGATCTGACCACCTGCTTACCTGAGGGGCAGAGCTTTCACAGATGAACTGTCATGTCAATACAAGGCAACGGTGTCATTGCTATTTTATTTTTTCAATGCATTTAAGGGTATGGAGAACTTACCGCCCAGAAGAAACTGGTTTAGGTGAACCAACATTTTCAAACAGCTGGGCTTTTGCTGCCACTCTGAAAAATAATTTTAAAATGCATGTTTCATGTAGTCAGTTAGAAAATCCTTCTGCTCAAAGTGAAATTCAGGGTTATCAGTTAAACAAACAAACAAACAAACAAAATTGAAAAACCATCACCAAAATTTAACTTGACTTTTAATATTTTTGCGCATTAATGTGAAAGATTTTTAGCACTAGCTTTCAGCTCACAAAGTATCATACTGTAATAATGCTATAGCTATTTCTTCTGGGGGGGTCTTACTGTTCTCATCCTTTTTACCTCAGAAAACTGTGGGAGAAGTAAAAGGAACATTGTCTCCCCACTCTGTTCCTGGCACATGCTACCGACTCCTGTGGAGCCACAAGAGAAAAATCAAAGAATCAAATCTACACGACAAAAGTACTGTTGTTCATTCTGATAGCTAAGAAAAAAATAATTCTAAAATTGTTTTATGTATTTTCTTATATTTGAACATATTTCCTACAAAGTAAAAGGGCAAACTCTGAAAACATGGCCAATAAATAAATTTGTGAATTCAAACCTTGTTTCAAATCATGTGTGTGTGTGTGTGTGTGTGGGGGGGGGGGTGATCTATTTGAAGAAAAATCCCATATTTCTTTAATTGACAAACTCTTCTCCCAGAGCCAAGCCATTTGATAATCTCAAAGATCATTTTACACCTAGTATAGAATATACACTCTCTCATTTTAATTTTTACTTTATCAGTACAATCACAAAACACAAGCTCTTCTCTCTCCTCCACAAAGAATGTAGTTGACATTCTCTCATATTCCTTGATATACTGGCTTAAAATTTAATTTCCCTTAATGTCTGGAACTATACACACTGGTAAATAAACCAATTTACAAATGTATTTGTCTATACCACTGAAGCTGGATTTCTGACCACGAGAGAGTGTATGTTGAATACACTGTGCAAACAAAAGGTTCTTGTCAAAGGAAGGGATGAATAAATGAATTTAAGACACTGTTCTGGCCAAGGGTAGCCCCTCCCCATCTGGAAGCAGGTGAGAGAGCATGCCCAGGGTTCTAGGGAGGAGCCAAGGGCAGACCCTGCCAGCTGGAAACAGGCAAGAGAGCATGCTGAAAACACCACTTCCATGCAGGTGGTCCACCACAGCCACTGCCACAGTTGCTGCAAAAGCAGCTCACCACCACAGTAGTAGCACAGCCATTGTGCAAGAGGCCCACCAAACACTCAACTGCATTGACACTAGGAGAGTCACTAGTGGAGACCAGAAAAAGAAGAGGAAGTCTCTCTCCTGAAAGCCTACTTCAAAGTAAGATAAGCAGCAACTGGTCTACCAGATGACCACACATCTGCATAGAGATACAAGAAATATGAAAACCCAAGAAAATATGACACCACCAAATGAATGCAGTAATTCTCAAATACCAGACCATATAGAGCAGGAAACCCTTGAAATAACTGAAAAGGAATTCTGAGCAACAATCTTAAGGAAACTCACTGAGATAAGACTGTTAGACAACATAATGAAACAAGAAAAAAATCCAGGATATGAAGGAGGAAATTTACAAAGACAATAATACCTTAAAAAAGAAAAGCAGAACTAATAGAACTGAAAGATTCACTCAACTAAACAAAAAACAACTGAGAGCTTAAACAGCAGATGAAAGAATTTCTGACCTTGAAGATAGTCTTTTCAAAATAACCCAGGCAGACAAAAAAAAAAAAAAAGGAAAAAGAATTTTAAAAAATGAAGAAAATCTAAGAGAGCTAGCAGACAACCTTAAGTGCACAAACATTCGAATCATGGGTGTTTCAGAAGGGGAGGAGAAAGGAAAAGGTATGGAAAACCTATTCAATGAAATAATAATGGAAAGTTTCCCAGGTATAGGGAGAGCCACAGACCTTCAGATCCAGGAGGCTCGAAGATCCCCAAACAGATTCAACCCAAAAAGATCTTCTCCAAGACACATTACAGTCAAACTGACAAAGCACAAAGATAGAGAGAGAATCTTAAAAGAAGCAAGAAAAAAGTGTCAAGTCATCTATAAGGGAGCCTCTTTCAGACTAACAGCAGACTTCTCAACAGAAACTCTACAGGAGAGAAGAAAATGGGATGATATATTCAAAATATTAAAAGAAAAAAAACCCTGCCAGCCAGGAATACTATACCTAGCAAGCATATCCTTCAGAAATGTGGGGAAAGTAGTGTAATTTCCAGACAGACAAAAATTGTGGGAGTTCACCACACATGGCCAGCTGTATAAGAAATCTTCAAAGAAGTCCTGCATCTAGAATCCAAAAAACGATAATCACTACCATGAATACACAAGAAAGAACAAAACTCTGGTAGAACAAAAATGCAAACAAGAAAGAAAAAGAAACTAAATCTTACCACCACAAAAACCCATAAAGACAATGTAAGAATGCCCCAGCTTTATTTTTGATTTTAGTAATTTTGGTCTTCTCTCTTTTTTCTTGGTCAGTCTAGATCAACAAATTTTGTTGACCTTTTTAAAAGAAAAAAAAAAGATTATTTTCATAGGACATACCAGCAAAAAAATAAAATGAAAATAAAATAAATTGAGAAGTGTCCCCTCCTCATCTACTTTCTGGAAGGATTGAGTGGAATTGGTACTAATCTTTAAACTTTTGTTAGAATTCTCCAAATAAACCATCTGGGTCTGGAAAATATTTTGGGAGAGTTTTTAAATTTATGAATTAAATTTCTGAATTAGTTTTAGGGATATTCAAATTATTTTATATTGGGTGTTTTGATAGCTTGTGTTTTTTGAGGAATGATCTGTTTCTTCTAAATTGACAAATATACTGTTGTTCTGTTAATACTGTTGTGTTACACACAGTATTCCTTTGTTATCCTTTTGATGGCTGCCTGTAGTGATGCCCCATTTTATTCCTGATATTAATAATTTGTTTTTCTTTGTCAGTTTCTCTAGACGTTCCTTAATTTTAACAATCTTTTCAAAGAACCAACTCATTGTTTTATTGATTCTTTAATTTTTGCTTTGTTTGTAATTTCACAGATTTCTGCTTTTATCTTTATTATTTTCTTTGTCCTTTGGCTTGGGAATTACTTTGCTCTTCTTTTTTTCTTGGCTCTTTAAGGTGAGATCTTACATTATTGATTTGAGAGTTTTCCTCTTTACTAATGTATGCATTTAGTGATATAAATTTTCCCTCTTTGCACTGCTTTTGCCATGCACCACAAATTTCAGTGTGTTATATATTCATTTTCATTTAGTCTGATGTATTTTTTATTTCCCATTAGATTTCCTCTTTGACCCGTGTATTACTTAGAAGTGTGTTGTTTAGTTTCCAAGTGTTTGGTTATTTTATGTTATCTTTCTCTTACTGATTATTAGTTTGATTTCTTTATGGTCAGAGAACACTCTGTATGATTTAATTTTTACTTTTGTTGAGTTTTTTTATGTGTTTGCTTTGGTTTTGTGTGTGTGTGTGTGTGTGTGGCCTAGGATATGGTCTATTTTTGTATATGTCCATAAATGCTGGAATGTGTTTGCTTTGGTTTTGTGTGTGTGTGTGTGTGGCCTAGGATATGGTCTATTTTTGTATATGTCCATAAATGCTGGAAAAGTCTGTGTATTCTATTGTCATTGGGTACAATGTTCAATAAATATTGATTAGATTCTGTTTAAAAAAAAAAGACACTGTTCCTATGGAGACTGGCTGAGTAAAATGTCTTACCGGACGTTTACTGAATAATTAAAATATCAGAAATACCATCATATTAAAAATGAGTGTGGTATAACAGAAAGAACACAGAATTGAAGTTAGAAAACCCTAGGTTGGAATCCCAGCTCTGCCAATTACTAGCTGAGTGTGTGTGTGGACTAGTTTCTTAAAATTTCTAAATATCAGTTCTCGTCAACTCAATGGTCTAAACTAACTATTGCAGAAGGACTCTGTAGATCCTAAAAGAGCCAACATATGTAAAGCCACCAAATAATAGCTCATATGGCTAGAAAATGCTTAGTAAATATCAGGAAAATGAAAGAGAGAGAAACTGTTCCTCTCTGGATTTTGCTGACTTGTTTATCAGGTTCCCATTTGTTTCTCCTTGCCCCCTTTATGTTTACATCTGTGCACCCCTCTAATAGACTTCTCATGTCTGGGTCATTTCTCTGATCAGAAGAACTCCCCTCCTTCTGCCTTTCATGTTCCTTGTTCTCTATCAGCTTGTTTAAATCACTGAGGACTGAGGTAGGGCAGGCATAGGATGGAGAGGGGAGAAAACCAACCTTCAATAGTTAGAAAGCAGCTGTATTTCTAACAAACCCAGAGGGGAGCTGGGATCTAGGCCTGGCTTATAGTCACTGCATGCCAGTCTCTTCAGCTGAAAGGTGGATGTTTAGCCTTTCTAGGGAGGCTTTTAGTTTCAAAACCCATAACTATTATATCACATATCCATTTTCATGTCCTTAAACTAAGTCATAGTTCTGCTTCTAAGGAAAGTGCTTGAAGTGCCACCCCATGAGATTCCTAAATCTACTCTAACATTTTCATCACTTTTAGAAGAAGATAGAGTCCTACAGACGTTGACTGTACTCACTCTACAGAAGAGGGTCTTCTAAACATATTCAACCCATCTGAATGCCTGGAAGACACAGCAAATATAAAATCTTTCTCACTTACACCGAGCCAGGTCGCTGATAGCCATTGCTTGAGGCAGTGTCTAGCCTTAATCTCCTGCACATTTTTGGAGGCAGGTCTGGGTTTGGTGGGGCTTTGGACGTCTCTTTGGAACCTATAGAAGTTAAGCTTTGAATGGATCCACTGTAGCTCTTGTTTCCTAGAGAAAGCCCAAGATAACAGGCGAGGTGCTATTAGACAAAATAATAGCAATAACACAGTACATGTGCATAACAAAAGGAAGCATTTTTCTCTGAGCTCAAATGGGAAGGTACAGAATGTTCTTTGAGCACAGCAACCCATCACTCAGGGAGATCAAAATCTACAGTAATTACAAAAACATCACCTTACAGCAACAGAGAGATTTAGGGAAAAAAGTCACAGCACACAGAAGTTTTAAAATCCAGGCTCAGGAACAAAGTAGATAAACATCATTAGTTTCTTCACCATTAACTTTACCCCTGCTTAATCATGCTGAATAACCCAGCAAGGGACACTGAGACAATGACATCTTGCACAAACTCCACTCTGGCTTACCTTCTGCTGCAGGAATGGATCTGAGAGAGGAAGCGGAGGCTCTTTTCAGTCCTGAAAGCCCATAAGGCCCTTTCTTGACTAGGTCTACGGGTGGGGAAATGTCCCCTGGGCTAGTGACCGAGGCAACGCTCTGGCAATCTGATTCTGCATCTGTTTTGGTTGCATCTTCTCTAGAACTCGACTCAGGACTAGTTGTCCAGAGACCAAGGCTTTTTTGTCCATTGGAAGATGATGGGGTTTCAATCCAGGGAATCCCTCCAGATTTCTCCCTGGGCTGGCAGGAAGCTGACTTTGTGGTGCTATTTTGCTCAGAGGAGTGAGAGGAGAGCGACTCAATGCTACCCATGGGTGTGCTGTCTGGGCTGCTGCTATAGGAGTCACCTGGAGGAGCAGGAGGGAGAGAAAAAGCAGTTAACAATAGCTACCTGTTGATGACAGCATCCCCCAAACCTTTCTCCCTTCCAGCTAATCATATGCTCATGGCCACCTGACCCCATTTAAGTTGTAGGCCTTTACCTGGTATGAGGACTGTCCTCAGTACTGCAGAAAGGCTTTCAAATGTGCATTTGAACTTGGTGAATGCATTTTTCAATATAGGTTGAGCCTACAAAATCTGAAACTCTTAATGCTCCAAAATGTGAAACTTTTTGAGTGCCAACATGACACTCAAAGGAAGAGTTCATTGGAGAATTCTGGATTATTTGCATTATTGCATTAAGTATAATAAGTATAATACAAATATTATACTTAATGCAAATATTACAAAATCTGAAAAATTCAAAAATCCGAACCACTTCTGGTCCCAAGGATTTCAGATAAGAGATACTCAACCTGTATTATTCTAAGAAGATTTTATATGTACCAAGAAATAACTGCCCTTATATAATAATTTTACTTCCTAGTGGGCTGACTTGAATTCAGTCAAAGCTTGTTTCTGAAACAGAACTCAGAAGTAAGTAAAATAAGATTCTTTCATGATATTACAAGAAATCAATGAAAGGGAATATATTAAAGACATATTTCTGCCTTCTTTTACTTTTCTGATCATAGGTGATTCTGAGTTACAATGTACTGGAGTCCACGCAAAGGACCCATTAAATGTCAGTAGCAAATCATAAGCTGCTCACTATTTTCAAAGAAAGGATTTTTTTTATTTTTCTGCTAAGAATATAGAAATATAAGAAACTGGTTGCAAAGGACCCATTAAATGTCAGTAGCAAATCATAAGCTGCTCACAATTTTCAAAGAAAGGATTTTTTTTATTTTTCTGCTAAGAATATAGAAATATAAGAAACTGG
>NW_007729433.1:74415-77238 GCF_000696425.1 Galeopterus variegatus | reverse complement strand
ATTTTCAAAGAAAGGATTTTTTTTATTTTTCTGCTAAGAATATAGAAATATAAGAAACTGGTTATATTGGTTAACTGGGCTTATTTTTTAAAGTTCCTAAAGAAATGTATAAGAAAAGTCACAAAGACTGTAACAAAGCATTCAAATATATTTAAATTAAAAATTAGTAGACTCTATTTTCTTGTAAATATTCAGTGTGGGAAAAAAATCGAGGGCTTGGGGGTACAAAATAAAAAAAGAGTGGCCACAGTTTAAAGCATACCATGGGCTCAAGCTGCCACCCACATCATCTTGGGGTTTGGCTCGGAATAGTAAGTTAGTGATAATGTGTGGTGTTGGTTTTCTTTTTATTTTCTTTCCCTCTTCCAGACACTCTGATACCCAAGAGATGATGTTTTAAGAACATAATGTGAAAGGAAGAAAGAAATGACTGCATTCAGACTTTTCTTGCTTTCTTCTTTACCACTTGGACAACAGGATAAAACCTGCTACAAAGTAGCACCTCATGTACTTAATCGCAGCTGCAAAAAAAAAGGGCATGGAGCTAACTATTTTTTCCTTTGTAGCAATAATGAATTTGCTTGCCCATGGAACTTTACAACTATTGACAGAGAACATATAAATGTTAGAAGAGGGGGGTGTTGGGGAAAGAGCATCAGTGAGAACATCATCTATTTCTACCTAATTACCAGTAAAGTGAGGTAAGGCTGAATTAGACAATAAAGAAAGTATCCCCCTAAGGCTGGGCACACTTACTATCAGGTTCTGCCAGGCATGGAGTATATCTCCCTCTGGGCTTCCGAGAGCCTGTAGAGAGGCAGATTGCTCTTGTCCTTCGGGATCCAGATCGAGACTGCGGTTGAGGGAGAGGAATGGTTGGGTCTGGGGCAGTATGAAAAATCTGCATAGAAGAAAAATGGACTGAAGTCAACAAAAGGGTGAAATTGCCATTTTCATCATATAATAAGCTTTAAGAGTTATTAAGTCAATGGCAAGAGATGCTTGATACAAAAATTAAATATCCTAGTGCAATTATGACTTTCTTTTCCATTTATACTGAGTAAATAGGTTTCTTTTTTTTTATGCTCCCTCACTCCACAAAAGTGAAATGAAAGTCAGAAGATCTTCCAATATTTTAAGAAATCTTCCAAATATGAACAGATGTCTATGCCAAAACACACTGATTTATTTTCTTGTAATATTCTTGCTCCACCTTCATGCTCTGAATAACATAACCTGTGAGGAAGAGGCTCATTCTGTATCATTTCTCCAGCTGACTGGCTCCTTGCTTCTCAGAAGGTGCTGCCATGCTGTAGGCTCTGAGCTGTCAAGGAGTGTGACAAGCTGTCACAGGGCACAGTCATTCTCTCACAGGGACCACCAGATCAGACATCAATGGATCACAAATGGTTAGACCTTAAATGGCTACATTTGCTTAATAATCCAACAAATCTGGCTTTCCCAATTTCTCATTTTCATAGTTATCCCAAGATCTCACTCTTTTAAAGAAACCCTCGTTAGTGATTGGATACAGAGAGGACTTCAAAACCCCATTCCCTAAATTTTTTCCTTTTGTATTTATTTGGAATAGTACCTCTACTATATAATTAAGAGTAAAATTCCAGAGGGATAAAAAGAGAAGGTTAAAATAGAATTAATCACAAAGTAGTTTTAAAGTGTTCTCTGAATATAAGTAATAAACTGACTTTACAAATGCTCTAGATGAAAACCATGAAAAGTACATGATGTAGGAGGAAAGGAAACCATCTACCTGAAGGATTTTGAGAAGCACTTAAAAACTGAACAACAACAAAAAGAAAATGAAAGTCTTCATGAAGAAGTGATTTATACAAAACTTACAAAATTGACATTTTATAAGAACCTAAGATTGCAATGTAAAGCTAACAGATGATACAAATGTAAAACTCTTTTTTAAAAAGCAAGATACAGAACTTGCACATAAAAATTCAGCCTACCTTTTCATAGTGCTCTATCAGAATTTCAACCACAATGTTCTGAAATTTGATATTCATCATGGCAGCCACAGTTTCTTCCTGTGCTCTCATGAGCGTTGGGCCAAATATGACGCCAAGATTTGACACAGTCATGAGATTCTGTTGGCTGTGTAGTGATACTCTACAATTAAAGAGCAAAAAATAATCTTAAGTTAAATATTTAAAAATTATGAAATAGCCTCTTCTTTCAAATTTATGGCATATAAAATGTACAATATGCCATTATAGGATAATTTCCCTAGATGAAGCCACTCCCAATTGGCATTTTGGATACAGCATAAAGAGATGTAAAAAGTTAACATTAGCTCAAATAAAATATAAGTACAAAGGTCGATCTACTGAAGGAAAAAATCTGACTTCCTAAGCTGAGAACAGTTACCCTAGAAAGATTATCAGTTGTTTGGTATTTTCTATGGTACTATACTGTTTTTAGAACAGATGGTTAAGAGTAGACTGGTTGTGGGCCAGCCCGGTGGTGCACTGCTACAGTGCGCCGCTTGGGAGCACAGTGGCGCTCCTGCCGAGGGTTCGGATCCCACATACAGACTGTCTGCTCACTGGCTGAGCGAGGTGTGGGCGCAACGCCGAGGGTTGCGATCCCGTTGCTGGTCCCGGTCCGGTACGGGCGCGACACTGAGGGTTGCGATCCGTTGCTGGACACGAAAAAAGACAAAAAAAAGAAAAAAAAAAGAGTAGACTGGTTGCAATTATATTTGGAGTCACCAAACAATATTGAGCACCTACTGCCTGGCATTTAAATATATACTGTTGTATTTAATCCTCTCAGTAAGGCAATTATTCCTATTAC
>NW_007729433.1:72654-73896 GCF_000696425.1 Galeopterus variegatus | reverse complement strand
GCCGAGGGTTCGGATCCCACATACAGACTGTCTGCTCACTGGCTGAGCGAGGTGTGGGCGCAACGCCGAGGGTTGCGATCCCGTTGCTGGTCCCGGTCCGGTACGGGCGCGACACTGAGGGTTGCGATCCGTTGCTGGACACGAAAAAAGACAAAAAAAAGAAAAAAAAAAGAGTAGACTGGTTGCAATTATATTTGGAGTCACCAAACAATATTGAGCACCTACTGCCTGGCATTTAAATATATACTGTTGTATTTAATCCTCTCAGTAAGGCAATTATTCCTATTACGCAGGTAACAAAACAAAACTGTAAGTTTCTAGTGAAAAAATGATGTACTTGAGGTCACAGTGAGTTAGGAACAGAGATGCTATTTCAATTCAGGCTTAAGTCCCCAGAGAGATTCACTAGTCAATACACGTATGTTTCCCCCTCCCTTCCTTCCTGCCATCCAAAACTAGGTAAACAGTGAGACAAGGAGATATGGCAGCATCATTGCTGGCTTTTAAATGAAGTGAAAAGCCTCTGGTATCACTGACCAAGCAGAAAATCCTAGCAACTATCAAGAATAACTGGTTACCTCACAAATTTAATGTGGAAACTGGATACATTCTTAAGAGACCTCATTCACTTGACAAATCTTCTAGTTTAACCACCGACTTTTCTTATTCCCAGCCACATTGTTAAAATATACAGTTTTAGGATGGAGCACGACACAAAACTGTATTTATGTCCAACTGAGTATACATCGCTAACTGTATTCCACAGTCAAAAGTAAGATACGGGAAATCCAGGATTTTGGATTATCCATACAACTCTCAGACAGGACAGGAAAAGGTGACTGTCACAGTGACTGAATTTTTCCGTTGTGTCCAAGAGAGCACTAGCTAAGAAGGCTTTTAGAGTAAGAAGAGTGTCATCCCAAGTTTCCTTTTTATGTAACCAAATATTATATATCAATTGCTTAAGGACTGTAGCATGTGAATGCAGTAAGCCTGTCTGGATTCAAAGCTTCAATCCATCACCTGGAAGGTGGGTGAGCTCAGTCAAGTTATTTAATATCTGTAGGCTTGAGTTTCCTCAGCTGTAAATTAAGTAGAATAATCATTACAGGATTGTTGAGAGAATTAAATGAAATAATAAGTTAAATGAAATATAATCTCAAAATAATATTCTACCCTAAAATTAAATTGGCTTTAGGCACTCTTGCTAAAATGTCGTAGTTCCTGTAATGTAAATACAAT
>NW_007729433.1:69804-71204 GCF_000696425.1 Galeopterus variegatus | reverse complement strand
AACAATTAAAACCTGAGCTGCACAAAAAGCCTTCCCTAGGGAATCAGCAGCAAAGCAGCAAATTAGCTCAACCACAGAGCTCAAGTGCTGGTCCCTGCAGGAAGATCCCCCATTTTAGAAGTAAGCAAAAGACAACAAATTAGCTCCAGTGTAGAGTTTAAGTGGTAGGAATAGTAAATAATCCAACACTATTGAAAAGAAAAAATTTTAAAAACTATTGAAAGAAAAATTAAAAAACTCGCAAATCAGAGACAAAGTTCTGATATTACCCAGGAAAGATCTAACACCACCAAAGAACAACTATAAAACCTAAAAAAGCTGGAATCCCCCCAGACTCCCAAGTCAGAATTGGGGGAAGGCTCAAGACCTCAGCCACATCCTCTCAGTGTCTGCATCCAGCCCTACAATGACAAAGCTGCAGCTGGAAGTCCCCCAGGTTCACAAGCCGGGTGGAGGTGGCCAAGGGCCTCAGCCATGACCTTCTGACATCTGCATCCAGCCCAGTGATGACCACCAGGCTGCCACCGGAAGCACCCCAGTTTCCCAAGCCAGGGTAGGTGGGGTGCCAAGAGCCAGCCCCCCCCGCCCCCCAACAACCACATGTAGGCCAACGATGACCACTGAGCTGCAGCTAGAAATACCCTAGCCTCCCAAGCTGGAGCGGTGGGGGGCCGAGGGCCTCAGCCATGCTCCCCAAAGTCCACATCCAGCCCAGCAACAACCTCTGAACTGCCACTGGAGGTGCCCTGGGTTCCCAAGCTGGGGCACGGAGGGCTGAGGGCCTCAGCCACTCCCACCTGATGTCTGCATCCAGCCCAGCAACAACCACCAAGCCACCACTGGAGGCACTCTGGGCTCCCAAGCTGGGGTGGTGGGGGGCTGAGGGCTACAGCCACATCCCCCTGATCCATGCCAGAGACAACTGAGCTGCTACTGGAAGTGCCCTGGGCTCCTGTGCTGGGGTGGTGGGGGACAGAGGGCCTCAGCCACACCCCACTGATGTCCGCATCCAGCTCAGAGACAACCAAGCTGCTGCTGGAATCACCCTGGGCTCCTGGGTGGGGGGGTCCAAGGGCCTTAGCCATGCCCCCTNCACACAGCCCATCCTATGGGAGGTGTTTGGAGTACAGGGGGTGGGGGAGACCTGCCCACTGGGGGAACACTGGGGCACAGCATGGACAGCTGATCTGTCCTCTTTAATCAGCACAGGACCACTCAGTGGAGACTGGTCAGGAATATAGACCTGCAGAGGGTGCAGTTTGCTGAAAAACTCAGGCCCAGACCAGAGTTTCCACACGACCCAGGTGTTCCAGACCTCACAAAACCCAGAAGTGCTTACAAAGTCAACAATTAAAACCTGAGCTGCACAAAAAGCCTTCCCTAGGGAATCAGCAGCAAAG
>NW_007729433.1:68072-68887 GCF_000696425.1 Galeopterus variegatus | reverse complement strand
GCTCAGAGACAACCAAGTTGCTGCTGGAATCACCCTGGGCTACTGGGTGGGGGGGTCCAAGGGCCTTAGCCATGCCCCCTTCTTTCTCGTCCTCCCACCCTAAATCCCTCCACCTTCTTCTCTCCCCTTCCTCCCCAACTACTCTACAACATCTTTGAATGTAAAATATAAAAAAATAAATTAATTTTAAAAAACATCCAAAAACCACTAAAGTCTCTGAAAACTGCTCTAAGATCAAACAGAATAATAAAACATTTGTTCAAACAAATCTACTAATTCTCAGTAAAAACAGCAGAACAGGTAGCACTTGAGTTATAGGCTCCCTCATTCTTCTATCCCTAGCTCAATGTGACTGAAGCTTTACTCCATTCAGGTGTAGCCAAAAAGTAGGGCTCCCTCTCTCTTCAGCTCCCAGTGAAGGGATACAGTGTCTCACTGGATGGGACAGGCTACCAGCATTTCTCATCACCTCAATCTCTAAGTTGCAGAGGCTTAATTCCCAGTGAGTACAAGCGAAAGGTCAGAGGCTCTTTTCCTCCACCTAGCCCACACTCACAGGGCAGCAGCTTTCCCTGAGGTGTAGCAGGCCAAGAACATTGGGGCCCAGATCACTCTCACTCCAGCTCACTAATAGGGTGGAGGCAAGCCAAGAAGACCAGGAGATACATGCCCCACCAAGGGCCAAGAGAACTAACAGATCAAAGATTTTGCCCAGGGAGACAGGCAGTCCATAGGAACAGATAATTCTGACGCTCTCCCCAGAAGAACTAATGTTATTTGAAACAGAGTATAGAAAGTTCAAGATTAAGTATGCT
>NW_007729433.1:56686-67662 GCF_000696425.1 Galeopterus variegatus | reverse complement strand
AAAAAAAAGAAAAGTTCTCTTGGTATGATAACAAACCTCAAAGATAGACCTGAAAAGTGATCCTGCAACGGGCCTGAATTTAACTAGATCAGTCTGTGGAGCACTTTATGTCCCAGGACATTATCAAAAACAACAAAGCAATCTTCCAGCAATTAGTGGGAATGAACAACTGGGTGTGATACCAAATGAAGCAGACAGCTTAATAGGGAGATCAGGAATAGAAATAAACAGAACCCTGCTGAAACTACTGCTATCCCTAGGTGAAGTGGTTATCCCCAAGGCTGCACTCTCTGAAGAGAGCACAGCAGAGGCTGCACTCTGAGGGGAAAACAGACTTTGCTAAAATAGTTGACACAAGTCACTAAACAAATAAAGAAGTAAATAATAACAAAAACAAGTCCTGAAGACAGAATCAGTATCAGTATCCAGAGTTGCTACAATATAGTAGTTAAAATTCTCAGTTTTCAACAAAAAATTGACACACACACACACACACACACACACACACGCACACGCACACACACACAACAAACAAAAATAGTAAAACAAAACAAAAAACCAGGAAAGTGTGATCAATATACAGGAAAAAAAGGCAATATAAACTGCCTGTGGGAGGGCCCAAATGTCAGACTGAAGAGACAAAGAAGTTATAAAAAATATGTTACAAGGTCTAAAGAAAAGCATGTTTAAAGAAGTAAAGAAAGGAAGAATTGGCCAGATAGGTCAGTTAGTTAGAGCATGGTGTTATAACACCAGGGTCAAGGGTTTGGATTTTGGATCCCCCTACCAGCCAGCCACCAATAAATAAATAAATAAATAAAAGATATAGTGACAATCAAATAGGAATATCGGTAAAGAAATATGTTATAAGAAGAAAAGAACCAAGTGGAAATTGAAGTTAACAGTATAATAACTGAAAGAAAAATTAACTAGTGGGGCTCTACACTAAATTTGACCTGGCAGAAGAAGGAATCAGCAAACTTGAAGATATATCAATAGAGATTATGCAGTCTAAAGAACAGAGATAAAGAAGAAAAATGGACAGATCATCAGAGAAAATGTAATAAATCGTTAAGCACACTTATAAATAGCAAAACAAGAGTATCAAAGGAGAAATGAGAAAGAAAGGAGTAGAAACAATATTTAAAGAAAAAGTGGCTGAAAATATCCTTGATTTGATGAAAAACATTAATCTATATATCCAAGAAGCTCAACAAACTCCAAGTGGGAGATCCACAGCTAGACATACCACAGTAAAAAGGCAGAATGTCAAAGACAAAAAATAAATAAATAATTCTGAAAGCAGCAAGAGAAAAACTCCTCCTTCCATACAGGGAACCAAAATAAGATTAACAACTGACTTCTCAGCAGAAGCAATGAAGGCTGGAAGACAGTGGGATAGCATATTCAAAAAAAATTTGTCAACAAGAAATCTTATAACTAACAAAACTAACTTTCAAAAAGGAAGGTGAAATAAAAACATTCCCAAGTGAACAGAAATTGAGAGAATTCGATGCTAGCAAAACCTTACTTCAAAAAATAGTAAAGGTAGTATTCAGGCTGAAAGCAAGTAATTTAAAACTGTAATTCAAATCCACATATAAAAACAAAACACAGTAAAGGTAATTATGTAATTAAAAGACAGTATAAATGCATATTCTCTTTCTTTTTCTTAACTGATTTAAAATGCTACTGCATAAAACAAAATGTAAATTGTATTGTTGGGTCTATAACATACGGAAATGTAACATATTTCACAATAACAGCACAAAAGAGGTAGGTGAGAGCAAGGCTGTACTGGAGTAAGAAGAAAATACCAGATGGTACCTCAGATCCACAGGACCAAATGAAAAGGACAGGAAATGGTAAATAAGAAGGTTATTGTATCAAACTCTAGAAATAAATACTTGCTCGTCTTTCTTCCCTCAGTCTTTAAAAGGCATAAAAGTACATAAAGTAATAACTATAGCAATGCATTGATGGGTTCATAACATATATATAGATGTAACATGTGTGTCATTAATTGCACAAAAAGGAGGAAGAGGAAGTAGAAATATATAAAAGTACTTTTTCTACATCTCACTGGAATTAAATTAGTATAAACTTGAAGTAGACGTTGATAAGATGTATATGGTAAGACCTAGAAGAACTACTAAAAAAAGAAAGAAGTTGGGGCAGAAAAATAAAGACCACATGCAAAAGATAAAAAATGAAAAAAAAAATGGCAGAAATAGGTTCAACTATAGCAATAATAACATTAAATGTGAATGGATCAATCAGAGGCCAGAGATTATAAGACGGGATAAAAAAATAAGATCTAACTATACACTTTCTACAATAGATATACTTTAGATTCAAAAATACAAATAGGTTGAAAGTAACTGGATGAAAGATATATGATGCAAACAGTAACCATAAGAAAGCCAAAGTGGCTATACTCACACCGTACAAAATAGATTTGAAAAGAAAGACATGTTACTAGAAATAAAGAAAAAATATAATGACAAAAGGGTCAACCCAACAGGAATATACAATTTACATTCATCTAACAACAGAGGACACAAATACAGGAAGCAAAGTCATGTGCTCCTGGGAAGGCTTTACAAACAGAGAACCAAGAGTTTTGTTTAGTTTCACATTTGTACATAGTTTAGAATTTTTTTTTATCAAAAACTATTATGGAATTATAAGACTAAAAAACACCTTAAATAAAATGGTAAATTTAACACCATTAGCAAATAGTGTCCATGTGTAAAATGCAAAGATTTTCATTTAGAAGAAATCTACTTTCACTTTCTGCTTTGCATTCAAAAGAAACTTCATAATAATTTTCTTAAATGTTGTATCTCCCAATGAATACATAAGTCCCTTCAAAATGTAATTTAAGAATAAGAATTACCACTTTTAAATATTTCAAATTAGAGTCAAAAAGGACACCACAGACAGCCTTCGTTTTAAAGACAAAGTAAAGGGCTCTCAGAAAGGCAGCAATGACATACTGTTTCTCAGAGCTAATTAACGGAGATTTAAAATCAGTCTTTTAGTCTTTGAAATCCCAGTTGAGGTCATCGATTCTAATTTTTTTTTCCCCCAGCCATATAAGGTTGCCAGAGATCAAAAGCATTATTAGTGTTTTGCAGTTTTCCTAAAGTGGTGATCTGGGCATACATTCCACAGCTGCTGCTCAGTCAGTGGGACTTGACCTTTTGTAGGAACAACAACAAGTAATGATGAGGAACAAGTAATGATGAGGAACAAGTAATGATGAGGAAGGGATGAACAAATGTATTTTAAGCAATATTTGGTGGCCAGATACTATCCCTGCTATTCCCTATGCCAAGCTACACAGAGTTACACTAAGAGTGAAGTTTTTAAAAATCTAACATTCTGCATAATTAAGCAAAAACATTTTATGTGACATTCATGTGGCTTTTAAAAGCGCATTAAAAATGCTTTACTAGAAAATTAGCTTGAAGACCAGCAAGAGAATGCCTAATAAATAGCGTGGTTAAATTTCACGAAGAGCTAAACAGTTCAAAACTAATCTTGACCAAGGATAGTGAGTCCTTTGTTCATTAGCTAAAAGAAGAGCTGCTATGGGTCAACAGTTAATGATGAGCTTTAAATGATGTTCCTAGTGGATTTCCTTTTTATTTTAAGTGGTGTGAGGGTGAGGGGGGAGTTCATATTATCTCACAGCCTGCAAGTTAAGATGAGAATTATCAGTATGTTTATGTAGCATTATTTCAAAAGTGCACGGCTCAAATGAGCATAAATTGGGTTACTACTTGTAGCAAAGAAGAAAGTATTAATCATTTTATTGTGAATTGTGTTACTCATTAAAATGAAAAATGTCCATTTTAAAAAGTGATACTGTAAGAGAATTTTTAAGTAAGTTTAAAACAGAATTTAGATTTTTGTTTCCAGCAGCATGGCAAACACATTTCTGGAATAAATGTGTGTGTGTGCTGTTGATTGATGTCCCTCCAAAACTTAGTCGCTACTGCGACAGTATAAAGAGGGAGGGAAATCCTATTATGATAATTGAAAATGAGGCCTTGAGGAGGTGATTAGATTGTAGGACCATGGTATAGTGAATGGATTAATAATGGTCGTCAGGGGAATGATTCTGAGGGCTTTCATAGGAGGGCATGTGAGAGTCTCTCTCTCTCTCTAATCTGCCATTTTCTGCCATGTGAGACCCCTGCCTTGCTGTAAAGCCACCACCAAAGAAGGCTCTCAACAGATGTGTTTCCTGGACTTCGGACTTTCCAGCCTCCAAAACTGTAAGCAAGATTTCATTTTCTTTATAAATCACCCAGTTTCAGGTATTTATGTTATAAGCAACAGAAATGGACTAATAGAAAAAAAATCAGTAACAGAGAAATGGTGTGCTGCTTATAAAAAATACTTGAAAACATGGAAGCAGCTTTGGAACTGTGTGCTCAGGAGAGGCTGGAAGAATTTGAAGGAGCAGACTACAAAGAGCCTAGTGGCTGGTGGGAGTTTAGAAGACAAGAAAACCAAGGAAAGTTTGGAACATGGTGAGCAGAATGCTGATAGAAGTATGGACAATAAAGGCCATTCTGAGATCTCAGATGTAAATGAGAAGGGGCTTATTGTAAACTGGGGCAAAGATCACCCTTGCTATGAACTGGCAAGGAATTTGGCTGCATTCTGCTCATACCCAAAAGTATTATGGAATGTGGAACTTAAAGATGCTGACCCAGGATATTTGACAGAAGAAATTCTAAGCAGCAAAGCATAAAGGAAGCTGCGTGGCTACTTGCAACAGCCTATGCTGTTATGGCAGAAAAGGCATAATGTAAAGCCAGAATTTTAAAGGAAAGCAGCATGTGAAGATGTGGAAAATTGGCAGCCTGGCCATGTGGTAGAGAGAGATCATTTTCAGAAGAAAAATGCAATGGTGCTAAGAAGATTAGTAAAAAAGAAAGGGATTATCAGGAGAAAGGGAAAAAGGCCCTGAAGGCATTGCAGAAGCCTCTGGGGCTAACCCTTCCACTTTAGGTACAAAGACCTAGGGAAACAAAATAGTCTTGGGGAGCAGGCCTGAGGCATCATTCATGGGCTTGCTGCCCAGGGCCACCTCGGGAATCTGCTTCCAGCACCAGCACCCCGGCTGCTTTGGCTGTGGCTAAATTGGCCCCCAGTGTGGCTGGACCCACAACTTTGGAAAATACAAGCTGGAAGCCTTGGCAGTGTCCTTGTGGTGTTAAGTTTGCAGGCTCACAGAATGCCAGAGTTATGGAGGCTTGGGAACCTCCACCCTAATGTCAAAAGACATATAGAAAAGCCTGGGGGCCCAGGAAGGTATCTGTCACAAGGGCAGAGTCACCACATAGAGCCTTCACTAGAGCAATGCCGACAGAAAATGTGGGTTTGGAGTTGCAGCAGAAAAACCCACAAAGGCCATGCATAGTGGAGCTGTGGGGGTGGGGCCACCAAGGAGACCCAAGAATTGTGAAGCTACCAGCATGCAATCCCAGCCTGCAAGAGCTGAAGGGTGGCCTCAGACTAGGAAAGCCATAGAGGCAGAGCTGCCTGAGGTCTTGGGGACCCAACCCCCACACCAGCGTGCAGAGGACATTGAACTTGCAGTCAAGGTACATGATTTACCATACTTAAGATTTCAGACTTGCTTAGGACCTGTTACCCCTTTCTTTCGGCCTATTTCTACCTTTTGGAACAGGAATATGTACCCTATGTTTGTCCCAACATTGCATCTTGGAAGTAGATAACTTGTTTTGATTTCATGGATGCGACCTTGAGACTATGGATTTTTGAGTTGAAACAAGTTAAGACTTTTGGGCTATGGGGATGAAGTGAATGTATTTGTATGTGAAAAGGACATAAGTTTTGGGGGGCCAGGGGCAGAAGGCTGTGGACTGATGTCCCCCCAAAATTTACTTTCTATTGTGACAGTGAAAAGAGTGTGGGAAATCCTATTATGGTAATTGAAAGATGGGGCCTTGAAGAGGTAATTAGATTGGAGGACCATGCTGTAGTGAATGGATTAATAATGGTGGTCAGGGGCATGGTTCTGAGGGCTTTAAAAGGAGGGCATGTGAGAGTCTTTGTCTCTCTACTCTGCCATTTTCTACCATATGAGACTCCAGCATTGCTGTAAAGCCACCACTAAAGAAGACCCTCACCAGATGTGTTCCCTGGACTTCGGACTTCCCAGCCTCCAAAACTGTAAGCAATAAATTTCATTTTCTTTATAAATAACCCAGTTTCAGGTATTTATGTTACAAGCAACAGAAACAGACTAATAAAGTATGTGTGTGTCTTTCAATCCCTAGATAAACACAGATATGTTGGAGTGAGTAGGACTGAAGCTGTGCTGGGACCTAAAACCACCTGGGCTGCAGGATATGTTAAAAGACACAGTTTTTCTTTCATACATGTATTTCTCTGGGTTCACTCTTTTCCCATGGTAATTTGGATATTCTGAAACTTGGTTACAGGGCAAGATGACATTATTTACATAAATGTGAAGTTGTTTTCCAGTCAGCCTGAAGCTGCAAACTTGCCATGAGTCACAAACTATCCAGACCCTGAGAAACCAAGGAAGACATCAGCAAGGCTATGCTGATTCCACCCCTCCAGCAGGACCCAAGAGAACACCAAGGTTGGGAACAGAAAAGACAAGGCTTTGGTGAACCTTGCACTTGGCTCCTTGCATGGAGCCCCCACAGCTCACGTCCCTTCTCTCCTGCTTTTCATTGCCCACATTCCATTCTTTCTGCCCCTTCTTCAAAAACCCCTCAGTAAGTCTGAGTCTTTAAGATGGTTTTAGTTTGGCTACTCTCCTTCAGTTTTACAGAGAGATGGGTTGGCTTAACATCTCTCCTCAGATGTTTAATTCCTGAATTAAAGCTGACTTCCATTTTCCCCAACATTTGGGTTTTGAATTGCTTTTATTTAGGGCAGGCAGTCAGACTTGGGTTCAGTAACAAGATTTTGACAAGTCTAACCCAGGAGCTGAACGCCCTAGGGTAACAGATTTTGACAAGCCAAAGTAGGGTTTTTGTTTGGGGCACTTGGGCCCAGGAATAAATACATAGACAATGATATCTATAATGATTAATTTTACATGTCATCTTTGCTAGGTCATGGTATCCAGATATTTGGTCAAACATTATTCTAGATGTTTCTGTGAAAGTATTGTTTAGAGGAGATTAACACTTAAATGATTAGGCTTTAAGTAGAGCAGATTACCCTACATAATATGGGTGGGCCTCATCCAATCAGTTGAAGGTCTTAAGAGAAAAAAACTGAGTTCTCTTGAAGAAGAAGGAATTCTGCCTCCATACTGCCTTTGGATTCAAGCTGCAACATCAACTTTTCCCTTGGCTTGTAGCCTGCCAGGCTGCCCTGCAGATTTCAGACTTACCAGCCTCCGTAGTCATGTGAGCCAATTCCTTAAAATCAATCAATTAATCAAATCAATTTTCTGTCTATATATATTTTACACACACACACACACACACACACACACACACACACACACACACACACACACACACACATCTTTTTGCTTCTGTTTCTCTGGAGAACTCTGACTAATACAATATCTACCTATCTATCTATGTGAGAGACAGAGAAAATTTTAAGCACGTGGGTGAACTAGCAACAAAGTCAGAAAAATCTTCAGAAAGCAAGAGAAACTGTGGATCCAGAGAAGGAATCCAACATCAGAGTGTTAGTGTGACCTGAGGTAACCCGTTGACTTTACCACTGGTCTTCAAATTTACTGCTTACAACAGCACCTAAAAGAATTGGGAAAAGAGGCTGGCCAGTTAGCTCAGTCGGTTAGAGTCTGGTGCTGATAACACCAAGGTCCAGGGTTAAAAAAAAAAGAATTGGAAAAAAACTATACATTCCTTCACACATTTTAAAGTTGCCATCTAAGTGTTTCATCATTAGTTTAACAGGTGCATGCATTGTAAGTATTTGCATATTGGAAACATATACAGGCACACACACATACATGGAGATATATCTTTAAAATAGTCTGCCACATCATTTTAAAATACATTTAATGGACTCTGATTACAATAGCAATGTTATAGCACCATCACATACTTTTAAAAGACATAAACAAGCTTAACTTTACAGATGAATAAGCAGTTAAATGAATAATATAAATTAGAGAATTACTTGACCAGGTGCTTTATTAAGATGTCCAGCATCTCTCTGTTTTTCTCCGGCAATTTGTGCACCAGTGCATGGACAGCCTCCACCCTGTAGTTTTGGTCATCAGATTCTGTTACATAAAAAAGGTTGCAAATGCTTAAGTTTTAATTGCAAGTGTATGTAAACATTAGTGATCTAAACATAATAACCACTCCTACCCCTCATGCCTTATATGCATTGCTTTATGTTGTATTACCATTTTCGTTTACTAAGGCTTAGAGAGGTGGAATAACTTGCCCGCGGTCGTGAAGTCAGGAAGTAGAGAAGCCAAATAAACGCAGTTTTACTGATTCTATGGGTGTGCTCTCAGCCACTGCACTATATATGTCCTTATAACCATAACTCATCACTTGCTTCGGTTTTGCTACCCAAGGGTAAAATAAATCCTTTAGAAATGTGTATGATCACAGCAACTGATACAGAATTATCTAATATGCTGGGTGCTATAATACACATTATAGATTGAGCATCCCTAATTTGAAAATCCAAAATCCAAAATGCACTGACATGAGCACTGACATGATGCTCAAAGGAGCATTTTGGATTTGGGATTTTTGGATTTAGGGATGCTCAATCAGTTAAATATTTGCAAATATTCTAAAAATCTAAAAAAAAAAATCCAAAGTCCGAAACACTTCTGCACCTAAGCATTTCTGACAAGGGACATTCCACCTATATCATATGGAAACCTCCTAAAGAGTCAACCTCAAACAACTAGAGGAAGCTTGCATTCCTCTACTTCTGTTATAGATTCAAAGACAACAGAGTGCCTTTTCTGTGGTATCAACACTATTACGCAAACAGAGGCCCAATAGAATTTAAGCTCTACTGACAGTGGTAAATCTGAAATGTGAGAAATCATCTCAGCAAGTCTAATCTGCCACACAAAAGCTAAGTGTTGACACATCTGCTAGGGAAACATCTAACACTTTCAGAAAGAGAAATCCATTTAACATGCTCTTACTGCAGTAAGCAAATTCTGGGTGATGACCCACGTTGCCGAGCCCTTTCTCTGGAAAGAGCCCCAACCCATAGAGTTAAATGAAAGGACCACCATTTCTTCTGGGCACAGCAATTTGCACATGGGCGGAGGAAAGAGCCTGGCTCAGGCTAAACGTGAAGTCTCTCCTAGGAGCTGATCTGTCTGCTGGATATGTGAAAAGGCAGGTCATGTAAAACCAGGGCTGGGGGGACCAAACAAACTCAGGGAAAATCTGACTGGAAAGGGAGATGACAATGACAAAGAAATGCAGCAAAGAGTGGAGACGAGAGACTCTCCAGAAAGAGTGGGGAGAGAAACATCTATTCCCAACTGTTAAATAAAAATTATAAAAGGTCATTGTTTTGGACTAAATCCCCGCACTAGGCCCCAAAAGACCAGACTAAAAATCTAAACAGAGTCACCCCACTAAATTCCATGTCAGTAGAAAGAGACAACATCCAATCTCCAAAACAGGCCAGTTTAAATCTTCAATAGGTATGATAATGAAGTTTCTTCTCTTTTATCCTTACACAAGAAGGATAGCCTGAGTAACATGATGTTAACCAGTCAGTTATTTTTCTATAGTTCTGTCTCCCTGTCCACACCTTACAAGGAAAGTGACTTTGAAATAGCCAATCAACTATTTGTTCTTTGTCTCTGCTTGCTTTAGTCTTTTTCTGTCTATAGAATCAACCTCCTCTACTCGGCTCATTAGAATGTTTATTCTACTTTATGGAATAAAGTGTTACCCAATTTTAGAATCACAATACAGTCAATTGAGATCTTTAACTAAATTTATTGTAATTTTGTTCTTTGACAACTTTGCAGTTCCTGGATGCAGGCTCATGGAAGGCCAAGGAATTCTGTGAGATACTTCATAGGCTCTGAATAATGTCCCCTTCAACAGGTGTGACAATGAGGTGAGATTTCTGTTCCTTATACTGAGTGGGATTTCTGTTGCTTCAAACCAAGTAACCTAGCATCTAGTAAATAGGATCATCCTTGACTCAGACAAGAAGAGAAATTCTGAAATACATAAGAACATATTTTAAATATCATAGTCTTGAATAATATGATCACCATTTGCTACAGAAGCAAATGGAGAAAAAAGCTTGTGACCAAACGCTTCTATCAAAACAAACAGCTCATTGAGCCATTTTAGCCAAGTGGCTCAAATGCCATTTGTTATAAAATGAACTGTCTGTAAGAAAGCGTTCTAGGTGAAGAGTAAAAAAAATTGGCTTGTAGCCCTGGTTTTGCCATGAATTTACTACTGTCCTTGGACAAGTCACTTGCCCACTCTGGGGCCTGATCTCCCTGTTATAAAATGAGAGGTCAGATTATATATTTTCTCAGGTCCTGTTTATTTTACAAAGGTTGATTCCTATGAAGTGAATGTAGACTGGAGAGCTTTTAGGAGAAAACTAAGTATTACAGATATTTATGACAGCATGTAGATTGAAAACCAAGGTCACTCAACTTAATTTGACACTTTTATAAGCAGATGACATTTCCTGGGTTGTTACAATGTGTGGTAATAAATGAATACAACTGATTTCTTTCTTGGATTATGAAAAATATTCTTGCTACAGTCACACTGCATACATGTTAAACAATGAAATGCCAACTCCTAATTGTTAACAAATCGTGAGGGGCTCAGATGGAGATCTGGCACTTTTGTCTCGATGGTTTAAAAGAACATATAACTAACTTCTCAGATCACATCTTTCTTGCTGTCCTTCAACCCCCCCCCCCCCCCCCCCCCCCCCCCCCC
>NW_007729433.1:53088-55700 GCF_000696425.1 Galeopterus variegatus | reverse complement strand
CCCCCCCCCCCCCCCCCCCCCCCCACCCCCCAGCTTTTTAATTAAACCTGTCTTTCCAATATCACATTCTGGCAGTCACAGATCTAAATAAATGACATAAATATGTGACCATCACAAATAAATATAACATAAGGGTATGGGCACTGAAAGAAGTGCCTGTTGTTTTCCAAAAATATTTGACTTTTCTCTCCAGATTTAGAAATATAGCACATGAGCACATGTAGTGTTATTACTGTCTGTTTATATTTGTAGCCTTATTTATTTAACCCTTAAAGTTGCTCTCATAAGAAACTTTTATCCATCATTCAAATGATAAAATTAGAATAATTTTCTGCAGGTTTTTGTAATCACACCAGACTGTCACCCCAAAGAGGTCTTACTGAGTGCCAGAATATTTTAGTTCATTCTACAATTTCTTATTGGCTTATAAACACTATTCTACTAAGTATCAGATTGACAAATTTTAAGCAATAGGTAAAAAACTCTTAATGAGGTGATTTAAATTTGTATGTCTAAGCAATACAGCATATCTATATCAATTATAATGCATCTGATACAAGTGTACTTACTAACAGCAACAATAAAATCTTTGTGCAGTTTGTAAGTCATCAGTGGTTCTGCAAGGCACCTACAACACAGAATAAAAGCACATTTTATGAGTCTGGCTCCTTAGATCAATCTAGCTACGCTAGATACCATCCTGACACCCTGAAGCACATTATAGAATGACAGTATCTTTCCTTCTCCCCCTAAACTTTGAGTGCTTCTTTAAGAATTGGATGATTATTACTTGTCAACTAAAAATAAAACTTAAAAAATAAATAAGTAAAATAATTGGGTGATTAGGCAGTATGATAAAGTCCTAATGGTGGTGGTGGTGGTGGTGGGGTTCCACATAGTCCTAAAATGCAGACCTCCAAGACTCCAGTGCCTCTTAGACCTTCTTGGCACAATTGCCCTTAAAAGGGGCTGCTGGGAGATGATTTTTTTCACTTTGTAGAGCTATCTTTCCACAGGAACAAAACCTCTCTCAGATAGGGGAACATCAAGTGAGGAAAACAAAAACAATAAAACAACTTTCCATTTCAATTTGTTATTTTTACAAAATACGTGAAAATCTCACATGCGAATTTAATATGAAACAAAAACATACTTAGTCAGTATTCATAAAATGCTGCATTTCACCTTAGGTGAAGGAACTGAGCTGAGGAGTGAAGACTGTATACATAGGCTCCATGCAAAAAGTGAGTAAAAGATCACATCCAGGGTCCCAGGAGTTCAACCCTCCTCACCTGAGGTAGTTTTTCAGCCCACTCGTTATTGTCTTATTGTCCCACAGTTCAATATCAATGTCAATATCAGGAGGGGATTTTGGAGCTAGAAAAAATAAAAACAAGATGTTTAAACAGTGTGCAGTTCAAAATATTATATACCAAAAATCAATACAAACAAGTAGGTCACAAGAGATAGGCATTCATTTCTTAAGGTGCCAACAGAGTTAACATTAGGATTGCTCTTTGGGTGGGTAGGTAAAAAGTTCACTCTGACACTAAACCTCAATGATATCTTGTAGAATAATAGTCCCCCAATCAAATTATTGCTAACATGATAGAGTGTTTAGCATGTCCAGCACACTTCTGAGTGCTTTATATAGATTAGATATTCAATCCTCACAACTTGGAAGAAGCAAGAACTATTATTATCCCCATTTTATAAATGAGAAAACTGAGACACGAGAGGTTTAACAAATTACTCACGGTCACAAAGTTTTTAAGTGACCAAGCTAGGTGGAATTTCAAGCCAGCCAATCTAATTTCAGAATCCATGCATCTTATCGTATCTCTAGCTATTCAAAGGACACTCAAGAAAAAGTCCAGCATTATAAAAATGCCCCCTCAAATTCTGACTGTTCATCTATTATAATTGAACATTAAAAATTGAATTGAGCACTAGGGCTGGCCCTGTGGCTCATTCAGGAGAGTGCAGCGCTAGTAACACCGAGACCGCGGGTTCGGATCCTACATAGGATTGGCCCGTGTGCTCACTTGCTGAGTGCCCTGAGGACCATCCATGCTGAGGGTTGTGATCCCCTTACCGGTCAGAAAAAAACAAACAAAAACAGAAACTGAGCACTCGGGGTGGCCCCCTGGCTCATTCGGGAGAATGCTGCGCTAGTAACGCCGAGGCCCAGGGTTCAGATCTTATATAGGGATGGCCCCTGTGCTCACTGGCTGAGTGCCCTGAGGACCATACCGTGCTGAGGGTTGCAATCCCTGTACTGCTCAGAAAAATCAAACAAAAACAGAAGCTGAGCACTGGGGCTGGCCCCATGGCTCATTCGGGAGAGTGCGGCGCTAATAAATCCGAGGCTGCGGGTTCAGATCCTATATGGGGATTGCCCCTGTGCTCACTGGCTGAGTGCCCTGAGGACCATACCGTGCTGAGGGTTGCAATCCCTGTACCGGTCAGAAAAAAACCTAGAAAAACAGAAACTGAGCACTCGGGCTGGCCCCGTGGCTCATTCCGGAGAGTGCTGCGCTAGTAACGCCTAGGCTGCGGGTTCGGATCCTACATAGGAATGACCCCTGTGCTCACTGGCTGAGTGCCCTGAG
>NW_007729433.1:47281-53071 GCF_000696425.1 Galeopterus variegatus | reverse complement strand
AGAAAAAGTCCAGCATTATAAAAATGCCCCCTCAAATTCTGACTGTTCATCTATTATAATTGAACATTAAAAATTGAATACAAATATTATTTGAAAATACTCAAAGAGAAGCAATAGTCTATATCTCAAAAAAAACCCCCCAAAAACCAAAAAACACCTATGGTTTGGATTACCCATAAGAATATAAAAATTAAGTAATTTGCTTCATCCAAAACTTACAAAATATGGTGTTCATGAGTTTCTGAACTTTGGAGTTCACTCCTCCTATTCGATAGAGGCCTAAAATGGTGATACCTAATGGAGAGGAAAATCACAACAAAATAGCTTGAGATACAGCTTTCCAAGTACAGAATGTTAAAAACACAGACATATGCCTACATGGAACTGGAAAGCTACTTACGCAGTTTTTCAGTCTAGCTTTAGCAAACCTATCCTGGAAATACCCATCAGACATATATTTCTCAAAGCAGACACTGAACAGTGATTTGAAAGTCTTTGAAAATCTTCAAAGTAGCAAAGTACTCCTTCCTATTCACCATTATTTGAATATAAAAAAGCATCAAAGATGGGAGGAGATGATCAGTATCCTCATCTCTATTTCTTCAGAGTCATGGAGTCCTGCATGTTGAACAGTCCTATAGTGTTCGTATCTTCATTTTAACGGCAAAGAAACAGATTCAAAGAATTCAAGAAATCTACATCACTCCTCAAAACTTCTAAGTGGCAGCACCAAAGTTTGAATCTAAGTTTATAGAACTCTAAAACCCAATATAAGTTTTGTTTCAGACAAGTTTTCCTGGAAGTCGAAGAGTCTAATATCTACCCAGAGTGAATTTCAAGACAGAGGTCACAATTAGAGTGAGAGGTGCCAAAATTGTGGCAGTGACTGAAATCACTGAAGGAAAGAATATAGGGAAGGAAGGGAAGCTCTTTAGGTATCTTACTTCCCCAGTGCTTGAAAAAAATTAAAGTGCTTACAACAATAAATAATACACAGTCCATCAGTAAGAAGTAAAGTAAGGCTGTATCAGAAAAAATTATGAAGAAAAGAAGTATGTCTGTAGTATGAATTTTGGTTAATTGAAGTTCAAAGTACAGCTATTTGTATATTTATATAATATACATTTACATGATTCTTAAAATTAATCTCATGTTAATGACTAAACACTTCTTCATTTTCTACCCTAAGAGGTTTCTATGTATGTGACAGTAATGATGTACGTGTTAGGCAACGCTTACTTACCTCTCGTTTCCACAGCTTGAATGCATTTTCTCACAAAGTTGAACCCTGCTTCATTTAAGTACACTAAAAGTAAGAGAAAAATCACATTAAGTATTTATGTTGAACTGACACTCTCCCTTCAGATGGCTGCGTTCACCATGCCTTCATGACTTAGCACTGTGGTTACTAATGAACATCAAATATTTTGGTTAGAGGCTGCCTTTTTATTTTAGGGTAGAAGTAGAGAAGAAAGGTTCACTCTCAGTTAATTAATTAATACAAATATTAATTTAAAATATTATTTAAAAATACTCAAAGACAAGCTATACACTGTATCGCAAAAGAACTGACAGCTTGGATTACCTACAAGAATACAAAACTTAACTAACTTCCTTCATCCAAAACTTATAAAATGTGGTGTTCATGAGTTCACCATTAAGAAGTACAGACCCTTCATAGAACATATATTATAGTGATCACATCCATTCTTCCTAAAACTAACATTATCCATCACTACATTTTTTTCCAGATGATAGATATAAGTGCAATAAGAATAAACCTGTACTGTGTGCTGAAAATTATATTACAAAGCCTATTCACATATTCTTTTCCATGGAATTCTCAAAACAGAATTATGAGGTAGAGAGAAAGCTCTGCAATCTTAAGATGTCTCAGTGGGTTGCTGAACACTTTTCTCTGCTCTTAGCTCTAGAGTCAGGATTCTAACTCAGGTCTCCTGATTCCAAGCCCAGTCCGCTTTCTATTGCATTTTGCTACTGGATTCAAAATAACTCAAAACAGGCTTAGTCAGGCCACTAAAATCTCCCAAAGATCCTAGATTATAAAACAGGAATTCAGTTTCATTGCTTTTTTTTTTTTTTGGCCAGATTTTTCTTTAAATCTGTTCTAATTTTTTAAAAAGATTTTGGGAACACATCAAATTAGATTACTTATTTAAAGAAGAAAGCACTTAATTTAAGAACACCAAGTAACACCCAGAGGAAAAAAACAAATTTTCTTGAACTGTGATGCAAATTTTCATCACGTGTGGTAAGGATAAATATGTAATATATATACATATATATATATATATATTTTTGCACCTGGCTGGTATGGGGATCTGAACCCTTGGACTTGGTGTTACAAATATGTTTTTTAAAAAAATATTATCAAGTAATAATAAGTTAAGATAATTCAAACTAATGGAAATTTAAAACTAGTGTCCATTTTAAGATGGTGAATTAAATACATTCATGTAGCTCAACACAGATCTACAGAGAAAAAAAAACACATCCAAAAAGTTATAACAAAAATCAAGAAAGGGTATCAGCAATAGACTAAAAACTTTGTAGAAATTCTAGACATAGAAAACCAGTGTAACTGAATTGGCTGACATAAAAGTTTGAGAAATCTGTGCCCCCAAACTACAGATACTGACATGGAAGGATACGCATTATGTGTTGTTAAGTGAAAAAAGTAATCTACAAGACTATATGACCTATTTTCTTAAAATGTAAAAATTCAAGTGTAAAAATGTTTCTATTTTCCTGGGGAAAAACTCCATAAAGATCTATGCAAACTGTTGGTAAGAAGGAAGAGGGCAGAAAGTAGAAATTGTCATTTTTATTCACTAGACTTCAGAATTATTTGATATTTAAAAATATACATACTTAGTAATTTAGAAATAATTTCAGTACTCTAGAAATAAAAATGCCAAACTAAAATATACACTGCCATCGACAGTGATCGGCTCATTCGATTCTTTGTCCCCAGTGCCCTAGGTCAGGAGAACAGAACTCAGTGAGTGCTTTGAGTGAACTCTACATACAGGAATTGAGGGAGCCTTTTATTATAGTGCAGCTGATGACCTGCATGAAAGTGGAGCTTCTTTTAGACACCAAAAAGGGATTGTTTACTTCCAATAACCCAAAATGCCAAGCATAACATTACAAACACAGATATTTTAAAATAGTTATTTAATATAGGAAACAGATGAGATGGAAAGGTGAGGAATCACTTACTNTTTTTTTTTTTTTTGGCCAGATTTTTCTTTAAATCTGTTCTAATTTTTTAAAAAGATTTTGGGAACACATCAAATTAGATTACTTATTTAAAGAAGAAAGCACTTAATTTAAGAACACCAAGTAACACCCAGAGGAAAAAAACAAATTTTCTTGAACTGTGATGCAAATTTTCATCACGTGTGGTAAGGATAAATATGTAATATATATACATATATATATATATATATTTTTGCACCTGGCTGGTATGGGGATCTGAACCCTTGGACTTGGTGTTACAAATATGTTTTTTAAAAAAATATTATCAAGTAATAATAAGTTAAGATAATTCAAACTAATGGAAATTTAAAACTAGTGTCCATTTTAAGATGGTGAATTAAATACATTCATGTAGCTCAACACAGATCTACAGAGAAAAAAAAACACATCCAAAAAGTTATAACAAAAATCAAGAAAGGGTATCAGCAATAGACTAAAAACTTTGTAGAAATTCTAGACATAGAAAACCAGTGTAACTGAATTGGCTGACATAAAAGTTTGAGAAATCTGTGCCCCCAAACTACAGATACTGACATGGAAGGATACGCATTATGTGTTGTTAAGTGAAAAAAGTAATCTACAAGACTATATGACCTATTTTCTTAAAATGTAAAAATTCAAGTGTAAAAATGTTTCTATTTTCCTGGGGAAAAACTTCATAAAGATCTATGCAAACTGTTGGTAAGAAGGAAGAGGGCAGAAAGTAGAAATTGTCATTTTTATTCACTAGACTTCAGAATTATTTGATATTTAAAAATATACATACTTAGTAATTTAGAAATAATTTCATCATAAAGATCTATGCAAACTGTTGGTAAGAAGGAAGAGGGCAGAAAGTAGAAATTGTCATTTTTATTCAGTAGACTTCAGAATTATTTGATATTTAAAAATATACATACTTAGTAATTTAGAAATAATTTCAGTACTCTAGAAATAAAAATGCCAAACTAAAATATACACTGCCATCGACAGTGATCGGCTCATTCGATTCTTTGTCCCCAGTGCCCTAGGTCAGGAGAACAGAACTCAGTGAGTGCTTTGAGTGAACTCTACATACAGGAATTGAGGGAGCCTTTTATTATAGTGCAGCTGATGACCTGCATGAAAGTGGAGCTTCTTTTAGACACCAAAAAGGGATTGTTTACTTCCAATAACCCAAAATGCCAAGCATAACATTACAAACACAGATATTTTAAAATAGTTATTTAATATAGGAAACAGATGAGATGGAAAGGTGAGGAATCACTTACTAATTTACATTTTTAACAGCAACAAAAACAGACAAAAAAATGAAACACTAGGTAAAAACAAGACACTAGCATTTTTATATCAATTAAAACTGCAAGTTTCTGACATTTAAAATGTTTGGCACTTGAGGTCATATTGTTCAGCTTCTCAATAAAAAAGATTAAGAGAAAGAGAAAACCATTTTTAAAAAATTTCAATAAAATCTGCCCTTGGGCAAAATGAATAAAGATAGTTGCAATATATAAAAACAATTTCAAAAATAATATAGTATGCTTCTTTGGAAAACAACACTCCTGGCTGACAATCCATCAAGCCCCAGTGATTTGAGCCATGACTGAACAATGTCTTCCTCATGAGATTTACATATGTAGATATTAACATTCATCTCTGGTTAACAATGATGACGATAATAGCCAACACTCTATGAACGTAATAAGCTTATTTGAAAAACAACAAAAAGTATGAATGTTAGTGCTATATGTCATTCATTTTGAGAAAAATAAGCAATAACCTGGCTATATCTCAAAGGTATACTGGGATATTTAGCAGCAATACTCCAATCAATTCTAATAAACCGATACCACTGGCTCATTATGGAGGGTAAAGTCTTATAGACAGTCATTCTGACTGCCAGGTCATTCTGTGGGTGCTATTATCCTCATGTGTTCCATGGATCCTGCACCCATCTCTCTCCACATGAATAAATGCAACATTATCAATCAGTTCAAAGATGTGGAAGAATACACTGTGTTGGCAAAAGTAACCAAGCATTTTTTTATTCCCTTTGACTATCCTTTGCTTTGCCTGGAAAAGTAGAGTTCCATGGTGCAGAGATAGTGCCCTGCTTTATTTACAGCCAAGAAAACCTGGGGTGGGTCCCAGTTCTACCTAGTATTATTGCTGTATGAATGGAAGCATGCCTATTAACTTTTATGAATTCATTCCTTCATTTACAAAATGAAGGAAGTAACAATACATATGTTAATGAATTGTAGTAAGACAAAAACCACAGGAAGCACTCAAAAGCCTAACAATGAAGCAGCCTAATTAAATGTGAGTTTCCTTCTCCCGGTGCTGTTGTCCGCACATCACTGCTGTATGAAGGAAAATTGAAGAAGCAATGATGAAAGAAGCCAGTCATTAGTTCTCACCAGATGAAACAGACAGTAGTTACTCTCCCACTTACTAGCTGTGTTAATGGGCATGGTTTCAATCTCTCTGTGCCTCAGTTTCCTCTTCTATTAAATAAGGATAATAGTA
>NW_007729433.1:40583-46868 GCF_000696425.1 Galeopterus variegatus | reverse complement strand
GGGCATGGTTTCAATCTCTCTGTGCCTCAGTTTCCTCTTCTATTAAATAAGGATAATAGTAGTATCTTCTTCATAGGTCTGTTTAAAGATGAAATAAGTTTACACTTGCAAAGCTTCTAGAATAATGTAGTGCTTGGAATATAGTAAGTGCTATAGAACGATGGCTATTGTCATCATCTTTGTTGACTAAAGAATATAAATATCTACATATGTAAACTTCATGAGCAAGATTTCATGGTTGAAATCACTGGGGATTAATAGATTGTCAGCCAGGAGTTTTTTTTTTTTGCAAAGAAACATATTAGATTGCTTATTTTAAAAATATTTGGGCCCAGAGCAATAATCTGTTTCTTTAAACAGAAATAGATCATGCCGGATTTTGGATGTGACCTGCGCCATTGTGCACACAATGAGCACAAAATGGCCATCAGCCTCGTCTTCCACTCCAACACCAAGCCCCTCCCTGCTTCCCTTTACTAGAAGCCTCCTGACTTAAACATAAACTCCTTTTGCTTCCGCAAGGTAGCAGTTCTCCACCCTGATCCACATTAGCATAATGACCCTCCTTGATGGTATCAGCCAGCCCTTGGTGCACTATATAAGCTCTACTACCCCCACACCTGGTGCTGTCCCTCATTGTCAGGGCAGCCCTGGGCTGTCCTCCATTTTGAGTACAGCCCAGCAGATTTCTTTCTTTAATAAAGCTTGAACGGTACCCAGCATCTCGGCTCAGGTGCACTTTCTTTCAGATCAGGCATTAACTAGGCAGGCACTCTGAACCTAGCTGGCCACTGAAAAGATAACAACAAATTGGATATTAAGAAATGTCCCTAATAGTTACACTCAACCCAGGAATCTATAATTAACAATGATTTACTGCATGTTACCAAACAATTATAGAGAGGAGTTCAAATGTTCATATTACAAAAAATGATTAAGTTTCACAATGATGAAAATGCTAACCACCCAGATTAGATAATCACACACACTATACACGTATTGAAATATAACCCTGAACCCTATATGTACAATCAATATATTTCAATAAAAAATTAACAAAAATAAGAAATGTCTCTATGTGCTCACTATAATAAATCACAATGAGCAAATACATTTCCCAATAAAACTGAGCAGAATGCAGTGGACCAGGATCACTGTTCACCCATATTTGTTGCCCCTCCCTGCAGGAAGACTGTATTTCTCAGCACCCTTGAAGACAGGCTTGGTCATGGGATACTCATAAACCAAAGAATTATGCACGTAAGTGATATATGTCATTACCCAGCAGACACTAAGAGCCAGTATGTGGCTTGACATTTTTTCCCCACATGATACAAGATCAGCAATAATACAGAGGGAGGCTAATCTATCAGCTTGAGTTCTGGAGTGAAAACTATGTATCAGAGAGCCACTGCTGACCTATATGGACATGTACTATGAACAAGAAATGAACCTTTACTGTTATAGGCCTCTGAGATTTGAGGATCATCTATTACCCATCAGAACCTGGCTAGGTCTGATTTACTTATGGATAACTTGAATGATTCTTTATGGCCAAAAGGACTCACTGAAATAAAGCCAATCCCACACAATTAGCTTTTCCTTCCTTAGCTGGAATATATCCCTTTTTTGACTACTGACTTGTCAAATCACATAACGAAGGCAGCAAAGAGCAGCTGTGGCAGTGCCCATTCATGGTTGCTTTGTAATCTACTATTCCACAGTGCCTTCACCTGAGCACCCAGCAATTTCTGCTATGGTGTGAGAAGAGGACAACATGGCTTTAAACAGTTCATCTCCCAATGGCTTGTCGTAAGGTGCAGTCACTAGAAGTGTTATTTTTGAAGGAAGTCAGTAGCAAACATTCTGTAACAGGAAATAAGCAATTTTCAATAGCCATGAAAGGGTCACTACAATTAATATATTAGTGCTAATGCTAATTCAACTAAAATAGTTTCCCTATATCCTTAAAAACAACAATGAAAAAACTGGGAACTCCTTAGTGTTCAAATGGAATGTCTATAGAAATGATTATTACTAAATCAAATTGCACCATTAAAAAGGCTGATAATTTATCATAATTCTCCTTCAGTAGAGGACAAGGTACTCCTGCTGCAACAGTACAGAAAGAAGGATACCCATCTGACACAGAAGAAATAATGGATTGCTGGATCAGGGCTCAGTGCCTGGCCCAATAAATGCTTAAGATCAGGGTTCAGCAGGCAGCCAATAAATGCTTATTGATTGATGGCTTGCTAGTTACTGATTTGTACCAGGCTTACTCAAGTACTTTCTCTGATGACTTCTGCAGAGTTAATCAGCTAACATTAACTACCTTTGTGAATTCTTCCCCAGTCCGATCCCCTACCCCAACCTTGTATCTCCCTGTTTTAGAGAGGACTGGAGGACACTCAGAATAAAATTACTATCAAATTGCTAGGAATTGAAATTTTATAATATTAATGATACTTGGCCTTCAGGGATGAAGGCAGAAGCCAGACTAACTTAATGAACTTAACTTTTTCAATCAACAGTTAAGTCTAACCATTATTTTTTCCCTCTGGAAACTGTTCAGGGCTAATGCTTTCATTGAAACCCAAATAAAGTTTCCATAAGGCAGTTTAGAAACACAAAAGCTATTAATCTCAACAGAATTCAAACAACCATGAGGAAAAGAAAAAGAATAGTCTTCCGGAGAGCTAACAAAGCAAAAGTCCTTGTACCTCCAATTTCCTAGTAATTCAAAACCTAGTATGTCCTTACAGATGTAATCTACTGGGCCTTACAGTACATTCTCAGGGTTGACAAAACAAAGCAACACTTGTTTTCAATTTCTAATTCACTTTTCCAATCTGCCATTTCGGATTAAAAGGTCCCTTATCACAGACAATTAATATCATACTATATGTGGCTTGAAATAGAAAAATAAATGAGTACATTTATTGGTGTTCATGATACTCACTGGACTGTTTGTCTTTTATTTAAAGGATGAGCAGTTAACTCTCCACAGGCCTGGCCCAAATTGTTCTTTTATCCTGCTCTGCCCATGAAAAGCACTTGAGCTATGACCCTCTTCTTGGGTCACTGTGATGGAAACAAAACTGTACTTGGTCAAAGACCTGGGGGAGGATTGGTGAAGGAAGAGGATGTAATCTAGGGATATGTGAGAACTTCCAAAACTAAGTTATCTAAATAGCAGTATGAAGCTCAAGAACATTCATGACGGATGGCAACTGCCTAGGATAAGAAGAATAAGCTTAATTTTTCTGTTTATTGCTGGGGAGAATACATCCCTAGGCACACAAGGGGAAAGTCACTGAAACACACAGTGGCAGAAATTTAGAGTTGTTGGCAAACTTCAAAGTTACATTCTGCTCTAATCCCTTCAGTTTTGTATATGAGGACTGAATGTTAGGTGACTTTGCCATTACACAAATAAATAGTGACTTTTTTTAGCAGAAACATCAATTGAAAAGGACTTCCTTTTTCTTGTTCACAATGCCTGGAATAAAGAAGGTGCACAATAGAATATTGTTAATCTAATTGCATGAGAGAATGAGATCTAAGTGCCTTTTCTTTCACAATTCTCACTTTCAACCTAGGGTTGAAGGACCAGCTGAAAATCCATCACACACAACGCATGTTTGAGTGGCAAGGACAGAGACTGCCAGAGAAAGAAAACCTAGGAGAAATATTAATTGCCTTTGCCTCTGTTAATGACTCGTTCCAAGATGGAGGTCTTGGAACAGGAAAGGTATGTCAAGAAAGATAATTTGTTCCTTGAAGGATGAGTTCAAATGGCAGAATTATGAAGTACTGGTGAGCTGTTTTTTTTAGAAAATGTCCCCAGTAGCATGGCTCGAAGACTAGTTTAGCTCTAATGTTAATTAAATGGCATCTGATTAAAACTGATGATCAATATTACTATCATCAAAATGAATTCATTCACAAAGTCTTATAATTTCAAACAAGAGACTCAAAGTTCGTCAATAAATTTTAAGCCTTGATGTAGAAGGTTACTCCAAATTTGATGCATAAATAAATAAATAAATAAATAAATAAACTGAGGATCAGGAATTCCCTCCAACCAGTCTAAGAGGCAGGTCATTTCAGGGAAAGGTAACTCATTGCATGTTGGGTTGGAGAAAGTTTAGAAAGCCTCACTCATGCGAGTTGGCAATTCCAAAATGTCCACTCCACAGGTGCTGACAGCTTAGTTCTGGAACGTGTGTTTAGCCCCATGCCTCTGTTAGGGTTTTTTTTAATTGGTAGCACATGACATAGTCCTGGCTTTTTAATAGAGTGGTGATTTTGTTTGAGTGAGCAAATTTAAATTCCCATGAATATGTAAAACAACCAAAAACAAGTGTAATTTTTGATAAGTTGGGTTTATACAATGAAGTAAAACCTTTTGAAATCACTTTGGAATTCTGTGTGTATTTACTTGAATGTTTATAAAACCTAAAGGGATTTTAATCTCTATATAAACTAATTTACTAGATTTCAAAAGTTGCTAGGTTAGCTCAGTTGGTTAGAGTGTGGTGCTGTAACACCAACGTCAAGGGTTTGGATCCCCATACTGGCCAGCTACCAAAAAAAAAAAAAGTTGCTAGAGATATATTTGTCAGAATCAAAACTTTGTCTTATTAGGGTGTTGAGTTTGAGAGAATAAAGTTTACTAGTTTTGTTATGAAAAGTTGATATGTCTAAAGAACTGACTGATTAAATGTATAAGTGGGAGAATTCTGTCCAAATAATAAAAAAATGAAAATGACTTTTTTTTTTTTTGTCTTTTTCTGTGTCCGGCAACGGATTGCAAGCAACCCTCAGTGTCGCCCCCGTACCAGACCGGGACCGGCAACGGGATTGCACCCCTTGGTGTTGCTCCCGCGCCTCGCTCAGCCAGTGAGCGGGAACTGGTCTGTATGTGGGATCCGAACCCTCGGGCGGGAGCGCCGCTGCGCTTCCCAAGCAGTGCACTATCCAGTGCGCCACCGGGCCGGCCCGAAAATGACTTATTTTTAAAAATTAGTATATTTCAAAATAAAGTAAGATTTGTACCTTGATTAAAAACAGGCTAAAAGTAAAAAAAATATATAGCTTAAGATAAAACAAATAATAAAAATAAAACTTTTAGATTTATAACTCTAAGCACTAAATATTAATAAAGCAAACATAATTGTAATACTCCTGTCTATGACCAAAACCTCCCTTTAGGCAATAAAAACTACTGGCACTAATGAGCAGAGATGAGAGCAAATATGTGCTGAGCACGTATCTCACAGAAGGCCTGTATTAAGTGCTATGGAGAAGAGACGGGTTCAGTCACAGGAGCTCAAGGTACTGGGTAGGAAACTAACACACCATATGAAAAGCCAGAATGAGAGAAGTGATACAAACACACGCACTCTAGGACACCTACTTGTCTGGAACACACATCATTTTATAATTACAAATGATGGCATAGTGATGTTTCAGCTGGCAAATATTGCAGGATACCTGATTTCCAGGAGTGATTCTGTACTGCCTGAAGAAGCAGATTCCCCCTCCATCATAGCATAAGTACATTCAATAGCTTTCCTATTCAAATTTCCTAGATAATCATGATAGAAATCCTAGTTCCAGGGATGCATTAATTAAGCATCAATATATTCTGACTGACTTGACTATGTCCATTCAGAAGCCCTATTCAACACTGTAAATTGGTATAGTTGTTTTCCAGGAAGGGTGTGCCCTTGGGTAGTTAATTTGAATTTGAAAGGACTATCTTTATACTAGATATGAACAATGAAACCAAAGTTAGAAAACACATTTCAAACTCCACTCGTAAAGTGCAAATTATACAACAGATTACTTTTTAGGTAATTGTTTAGAATGAATATTGAGTACTTATAAAACCCTTACCTGTTGGTTAACGCTTCTGTGATTAGATAAAAGTGGGCAATAAAAAAATTTATACTAATCACTTTCCTTGATTAGCAATAAAGAAGGAAATGTAAGAATAAAAACTAAATATTTTAAAAATTACCTTATTTTTTTAAAAAAACAAAATTTTTAGAGTTATTTAAATTATTATTGAAAGATTTTAAATCATGCTTTTTTTGATAGTTTCTGAAATTAATCATAAGGAAGCATTTAATTCAGTTAAAATAATAGGCTTTCCATACACTCAATATTTACGACTTTGAATCCTGGCCAGTTAGCTCAGTTGGTTAGAGCACAGTGTTGATAACACCAAGGTCGAGGGTTTGGATCCCTGTGTCAGACAGCAGCCAAAATAAAAAA
>NW_007729433.1:21426-40179 GCF_000696425.1 Galeopterus variegatus | reverse complement strand
TCCATTCTACCTTGTATTTTAATAGCAATGGAAAAATCAGGGCTATTAAGTTTGTTTTAAAAATTAAATTTAGAAGTTGTGAGAGAAAATCAATTGAATTAAACAAAATTTTAAATTAGCTTTAAAAGTTATACACACAACCCTAGAAACAAATACACAAACTAATTCTAAATGTCAAATAAAATGACTACATAAAGCATCTATGAAAATACCCTAAACTAACCAAGGACAAAAGGTGGCAAGAAGGTAGAAGATGATTAAAGAGCACTTGGAATGTAATGAAAAACACATAAAAGGTGTTTATGAAGAATGGTTTGATACTAATGATTTAATAATAACACAGTGGAAACATGTTTTCCTACATATACCATAAATGTGTAATAACCACGTCTTTCTACTTTATGTTCTTGGTCACTATCTCCCAAAACCAGCCAAAAGTATTCATGTCTTCAATCTTCTGAGGAAAATGGAGCATGGAAAATAAGATAAAGAAGCCCTCTACTGCTTTAAAAAAAAAAAAAAAAATCAAACTAAACATCAACTGCCTGGAATCTCTGTCAGGGATAAGGCAAGACATGTCACTAAGTAAATAAACACCAAAGAAATAAAAATTAATTTGGTTACTGTAATACCAGTAGTTTGTGGTTTTAACATGAAAAACTTCTTTGATTAAAGATTTGAAATTTGCTGCATCATCAAATCAGTGATCTGTTAGTACTATTTCCCCAGAGTTAATACTTAAGATCACATAATACTTTTATGACAAAAATAAAATGATAAAAAAATTATTAAGATGACTTACTTTCTTCTTTCTTGCTAATAATTGCAGGCAGGGTGTAAATCTAAAAAAATAAAGGATGTCAGTCAGTTACTTGGAGTTAATGACTCAGCACAAAAGATTAGCAAAGTGATGTTTGAACACGAATATGCAAAGAAGTGTCTTGATTTCAGGGTTCTACTGCTGTGTCCACAGTGCGATCTGTCCACCCTGTCAACCAATCTCCTCCCGGTGGTGAAGCAAACCCTGCCTCCCATTCTTTTCCATCCCTGGCTGTCCTGCCCTGCACAAAGTTCTACATTTTACGCATCTCGTATTCTTGCCCAACATGATGTACAATACACCTTCTTCAGGAAGTGTCTCATGATGGCTTTCATTCACTTGATTGCTTCTTCCTCAAATTATGTGCTTAGTGTTTTGTTCTCAATGTACACAGTCCTCACTTGTACGCTGCTGCGCTAACAAACTTCCTTAAATTTGCTATAGGTCAGGGTTTCTCAACTATTTGTGGTGGGCAGCCAAGTTTGCTTTTTTTAAAAAATCTGTCATTGACATGTTCATAAAATATAATAAAATTGAAATAGAAAGCAATACAGAATAGATGCAGAGCCCCAATTTTTTATTATTAAATTCAACAGACTTAAAATGATTTCTTCAAATAGCTGTACAGTTTTCTAGAGGCTTAATCATAATTTCTGTACTCATCTTATTGTGGACTGGGAATGCAGTTTGAGGGAGAGCCTCAAAGTCTGCAGATCATACTTTGTACAGCACTGTTGCTTCATGGGTACTTTGCTCAAGGTTGTTCAGAGGTTCTATGTCATCTAAAGAATGGTTCATTTTTAAATGATAGGAGGGGCCTCCTATTTATTGTGTGCTCACCACTCTACCGATCTAGTTCATTAAGAAAACAGTGATGAATAATTCAACTTTTTTACATAAGCCTCCCTAATATTTGTAAATAAATTATCATACCCAATATCAAAATCATTATTAGAAAAATGGGAATATGCATGGAGTGAAAAAATGTCAAGACACAGGCAGTTTTATCAAATTATACTTTTAAAAAATAGATTAAAGTATCAGTTCTGACCTTGATCACGATGGCTAGCACAGGCCTTGCAAAGATTGGGCATACAATAATTATTAACTGAATAAAATGATCTAATGAGTGCAGCCAAATTAATGATTATAAGTAATTTAAAAAAAAATAATTTTAAGGTTTTAAATTGGTCCTAGAAGCCCCTCTGAGAAACAAATTAGAAAGTTGTAGTTAAGTGCCAGTGAATAAGATAATAGTAAATGTATTCATTGCTCTGATTTGCTGTTTTAATATTTTCAATTACACTACAGACATATGAAAAGAATTTCAGACATTCTTAATAATTATGATAACAATAAAGCCTAAGTTATAGAATGTGTCATATCCTTACCGGTTCCTTCCCATCCATGGCTTCAAGCCAGAGTTTCCTATTAGCTTCTGAGAAGGCCTGTAACGTGATGATCCCATGCCTAATAAAAACAGGTATTTTATATATTCAATTTATTCCTGCTATACCTTTATACATTTACTACTTTTTAAATTCTTAGTTAACTATAAAGGTGAAATTTGACTTTAAAGAAAGGAAAGAGAAAAAAGAAATATATATAGAGAGAGAAAAAGTGAGAATAAAAAAAAGAAGAAAAAGAAAATGATCTACGGGTACCTTTCAGAAAAATCACTGAGGACACACACACACACAAATGTCTTTAATTCAAATGATCACAGGTAGTAAAATCATTAAGTGTTTTAGGTATAAGACTGTCTGAAAGAGGCTTGTTTTAAATTACTTCCCCTAATAGGACCAAATGGATGACAAAACTATACTTGCTACAGTTTAAAGCCATCTAAATATTCCACAATAAGACTGTCTGAAAGAGGCTTGTTTTAAATTACTTCCCCTAATAGGACCAAATGGATGACCAAACTATACTTGCTACAGTTTAAAGCCATCTAAATATTCCACAATATGAGAATGATTAAGTTTATGACCTGGATGTGGTATAATCTAGTTAACTAAAGCAATTACAATGAGGATATAGCAATATAAAAAGCCTCATACCATCACTAGTTGATAATTAAAACGATCCTAAAACCAAAGCGTTTATTTATACCATGATCACAATATTAAAATTAATTCATTTAAAAAACAATTCTCTCCCATACAGTCATTCTGAAATAATTACTTGAGGATGAACTTCAAGAGAGAAGGAGCAGAGGGAGGGAGTGAACCAATGTAAAGAAAAAAAAAATTCCATGGAAGCAAGTAATGAAACTTACAAAGGAATTAAACTACTTAAACAGGAAATTAGAGGACTCCGTGAAGAATATCAAGAAGAAAATTCCGTCATAAATACTATAAGATAAAAATTTGGAATGACTTAGAACTGATAATGAAAACTACATCTCTTCTGTGAACAAAAAGAACAGATTAGAATGATGGGAAAAGCAAAAACGAATATAAAGATCAAGGTGATTTGATGATGGAGAATTTAAGCCAGTTTAACAATACCAATAATAAAATTAATAATGACAATCAATATTTGTTGGTCATTTACTTTGTGTTCAGGCACTGTGTTATGTTTCATTTACTATCTCGTTTAATCGTTGCAACAACCCTTTGAGGTGGGAACTTATTATCCTTTTTTTACAGATGAGACAACTAAAGAACAGTTTAACAACATGCCCCAAGGTTATCTAACTAGAATGTGCTAAAATAAAACAAGAGAAAGAACTTGTTTGTATAATGTTAGTATTTGTCTACATAAAGAATCCAAGTCTCTACCATCAAACTACTAATACTAATAAGTTCAGCAAATATGCTAGATATGAGATTGATACATAAAAAAAAAAATTAATAGCCTTTCTATACACTAGTCTCAATTATTTAGCAAAAAAAAATTGTACTTGTGAAGAGTCCTATTCAAAATTGCAATAAAAAGAAGGTACCCAAGAATCAATCTAAAAAAAGAGATATGTGAAATCTTCAAGAAGAGCTCCTCTCTTCATCATTTAATTAATAACTTTAATGCAACTCCAGTCTAAATCCTAAAGGATTTTTTAAGAGAGGAGGGGAAACTAAATAAGCAGATCCTAAAAATTATAAGAACACGGGGCCAAAATAGCTAACACAATTTTAAAAAAGCATAAGAGTGGGGGTCCTTGCCCTAACAGACAGCTATAAGCTATAGTATGTGAGTATATAAAGTATGTCATCGTATATACAATATGCACACGTACACACACACACAATGAGCTAGAGTATTCAGAACGATATGATAGTAGTGCAGAGAAGAAACACAGGCCATAGGCTGTCCTGTTAGTGCAGCTGGTTAGAGCGCAGCCTTGTAACACCAAGGTCACGGGTTCGGATCCACATGCCAGCCACCAAAAACAAACAAACAAAAAACCAGAAGCAGAGAGGAAGAAGCATGCTCCTCTTATCTTCCTTCTACTTATATTGATACAGTAAAGGCGTAGAGCTAAAAAAATTACACTAAAAAACTCAGATGCATTATATTTATATCTCTCCCAACATCCTATGGCTAAGAATGACCAGAACCATGCTTTGCACCTGGTAGTCCTCTCAGAGGCATTGAACTTAGTTGGCTGAAGGAAGCTCATGGTATCCCCACCTGTGTCTTCCTGTTCCTTGGAAGCAAAGCCACCAGACTTCAAAAGTCTACAAAATAGCTGATGCTGGAGCCATGAAAAGTGCTGTCAGGTCCTTCATTGTGATGGGGACCTCAAGTCAACTACATACACTTTGCCCTAATACAGTTATATATACTGGTTTTCCAAATTCTTCGAGTAATACTGGCATTCTGTGTATGACTTGTTTTTTTGAAAGTATCATGCAATAAATATCTGTTGACTAAATATTTGAAAGAATGAAATAAACATGTATATTGTTTTTGGGAACAATTTTAAGGATGCTAGAGATGGGGGGAGAAAAAAGGGGAGTTTGGGAAGTGATAGGTCGGGCAAAGGGCATAAAGAAATATGACGATTTGTAAGAATGAATATGCTAATAATAAATTTAAAACAAAAAAAAGCCTGAAAAATAAATGTTTGTATGCTATTTCATGTTTAAACATAGAAACATAAAATATAAAGTGAAAAGAAAACCTCAAACCTTTCAACTACTTCTATGTCAAAGCAGAATCGTTTGTCAATTGAATCTGTCTTTCGTCGGATACAAGACTTTAATTTAAACATTTCCGGTGAGCTAGTAACAAGGCCATTCTGAAATACTACTTCTATGTCAAAGCAGAATCGTTTGTCAATTGAATCTGTCTTTCGTCGGATACAAGATTTTAATTTAAACATTTCCGGTGAGCTAGTAACAAGGCCATTCTGAAACGAGAAGGGACCACATTATTAACATGATGACAAAGTGAACTGAAACATGTTAAATACACGATGTAAACTGCCACATCAAAATGTTAACTTAGAGTACAGGTCATATATAAAGATCATAATCACACTTTTTTTTTTTACTAATATTAGCTGCCCAATTATAATAATCTAACCATTTACCAATAAATTAACTGAATATACATATATACATGTTTTATTTCAAAGAATTATGTGAAATCATTTTTTAAATTTTTACTGCATACCTGTGCAGTACCCTTTAACATATTTACTTACAATGTCCAATTAAACTATAATGTACCCTCTCTTAGAACTTCAGATTTAGAAAAGATATGAAATTATACAGTTCTGCAACATCACAACTGGATACACGGAATGCTTGTTAGGATACAACACTATTGCTTCTAATCAAATTCCCTACATTACTAAGAGGTTAGTACCCTGTGTGCGTCTGTCTTTGCATTAGAGCCCTATACAGTAGTATTAAATGATAGCTAGATCAAAGTCAAGAGAGCTACCAAAATAACAAAGTTCTAGTATGTACTTGCTATAATGCTATTGCTACCATACATACCATGTGATTGCTTTGCTGATAACCACTTGCTACTCTGCTACTAAAACTGAAACTCTTTGTACAGGATTTAACTTAGGCCCGATTCATAGGAATTCTCTTCTACATCTGAGATGCCAGTCTATTTTAAGGGGAAAGTTCACCCAACTTTGGTTAATTCTATCTTTGGTTGCCAATCTCATAGATTTATTAATAGAACTTTGGCTTGGTTTATTTACATGATTAACTCAATGAATGTCACATAAATTGAATTTTTGGCAATACCTACTATAGAGAGTAGAAACTAGGTGTGATTATGACACTTAATAACTTCTCATCGTGGTAGCAATCTAAGGTTTCTTTTTCTCTGGTACGGTCTACCTTTATTTAATGTCTTTCAGTTTGAATCATTAGCCTCTGATGAATGCCCAAGTACAATAAGTTTCAGCTGATGCATTTGAGTATATGTCTAAGTTAGGTCAACATTTACTTCTGCCACAATCTATACCACAAACTAGTTGGGTGAGTCACTTTCTGTTTTCTTTTTCTTTGGCAGCTGGCCGGTATGGGGATCTGAACCCTTGACTGAGGTGTTACAAGGCTGTGCTCTAACCAACTGAGCTAACTGGCCAGCCCTATTTTCTACTTTATTTCTTAATCTGTTAAATTAAAGCAGGACAAAACTATCTTTAGGATAGCTTCCAGCTCTAGGATTCTTAGATCATGACCTAATGATCTAATTCACAAGATCAACCATTTGCCATATTCATATCTTAACTCACAAAACAATTTTATACAACATGCAGTAAAGCTCCCTGCAGTATTTCCTTGAATAAAGCACAATGTGTTCTATACTGTTCACTAGCCATGCGAAACATTCAGTGACCAGTTTACTTCTGGGGTAAATGATCATCAGTTCGTTTCTTCTGAAAAATCTTGTGGGCCAGCACTTTGGTAAACAGTACACAGTGCAAAAGAGGAAATGGCACGCTGGGAACAAATGTAACCTCCCACAGAGGCCATCTGGGGGGAAAAATGCAGAATCCCTGGGCCTGGTCTAGCCACTGTCCCTTCCTGCACTGCTACCAATAAACAGCACAAGTAATTCTGCTGCTGGGGCTGTGAGATGACACCTCAGCAATCTATTGAAGGTTCCCCACATTTAACTCAACTGCTTATAAACATTTCAAAGCCAAGGTGATGGAAAACACTGGCCACTCTTTTTAGGTGTTAAGGTCAATAAAATGAGAGAAAACATTTTGACTTTTCAATTTTTAAAAATACGTACATATTACTAGAAAAGCACACATGATTTTTAAATTTCTATTACTTAAACAACAATCTTAGTTTTTAAAAAACAAAAACCAAAAATAACTCACCATTTTCCCACTGGATTTCATTTCTGAAACACTCATTGTAAATGTTTTACTTCCCTTATCGTATGTGCAATAATGTTTAATCCATGTAAAACCAAGTGGTCCTAATATAAGGAAACAAAAACATTCCAGATTTTGTTAATAAACGATACGATTTGTGCCTAAGTTTGTATATTTTCCAGTGCTATGATCCACAATTGAGCACCTCCATATACCATGCTAGCTCGGCACATTTCCTGTGAGTGAGAAAGGCCAGTATGGAGAGACAGTGGTACAGGACAGAGTGTCTTGGAATCAAAAAACTTTGTTTTACTTGCAACTCTGACATTGACTCTGTTAACTTACAAGTTACCTTAGATCTGAACTTCAGTTTTCTCATCTGTAAAAGTGGTATACTTGTACCCCATAGAGGCAGGAAGAATAAAAAATAATAGTCTGAGTTTACTAAAAATGGTCTCCTTACCCTTGTTCTCTAACCTCAAAACCATCGGAAATAATCCTGCTAAATATTTAGGCAGGTCATTTCACTCCTTGGTCCTCCCATAGCTTCTCACTTCACTCTGGATAAAAACCAGAGTCTATTATCCGCAAGGCCCCACCTGATCTGCCCCCTCTTCTTTTTCTCACCTCTCTGCTGCAGCTACACTGGCCCCTGCAGGGTCGTGACGACAGTGACTCCATTCCTACTCCAGGGCATCTGTACTCACTGTTTCCTCAGCCTGGACTACTTTCCCTTCAGAACCTGCATGACGTGCACTGTCACCTCCTGCAGGTCTTCTCCTAAATGCCACCTTCATAAGGTGATCTTTCCTGAGGTGATATCTTACATCTCAACACCCTCACTTTGATATTTCTTACTTCTCTTTCCTTACTTTCCTTTCTTCTTAGCAATCATCACTGTCTAAAATCTGATACATTTTGCTAATTTATCTTATTTACTGTCTGTCTCCTCCACGAGACTCTAAGGCTATATGACAGCAGAAACATGTGATGTTCAGTTGACAAGAATATTCTTAATTCTTAGAATGGGGCCAGGCATGCTATACAGTTGTTGCTCAATAAATGTTTAAAAATGAATGAAGGAGTGAATCATTCATCTTGCTCTAAGACTTTACTGACCTTGGAGTTATATCCTCTTACCACTAATCTGAAAAAAAAAACGAATTCAAATTACTCCTTAAAATGAAGAAAATTTCCACTATTTAAATTAAAAGAAACTTGTATATGTGTAATGTTCACTTTCTTTTTTCCCATAAATTCTGTGCAACCCTTTCCCACAGTACACCATGTTATCATCCAGTACTTTCCTTTAACAACTGGAGGCTGCTGCTTCACGGGGGAGCCAGACATATTGTATGTCCAATTTTTTCAAGACCAGTGTAGGAGACATTCAGTTTTCCCACAGGGAAGCCAGGTATCCTCCACCCCAATGTCATGGTGGGCGGAGTGAATTCAAAAGGTAGCTTGTTTTCTATATAGCTTCTCTATCCAGGGACCCATCCTCTGTTAACACCTCAATTTTTCTAGTAACAACTATGCACAATGTTATTGCTGGCTTGATTTCAGATTTCATACTTAAAAGCAAGCAATTAAAATGTTAAAAAAGCCCCTCTTGAGAAAGAGTGTTTCATGAGCCATTTAAATTTCTTTCTTTAACAATGGTGCCCTTGGAGTCAAGTTTAACTTTAATACTTAAGCCACTCCAGATTTTCAAATTTGGGGGTGCAGTTATATACTTTGTAATCACAAAGGATTATTGCAGTTAACTTCAGTTCCATTATGGGATCATTTCACACTATAAAGCTTGACAATACTTGTTGATAATTCTGTTACACACGATGTAAAATACCTAATATTTAAGTCTTAGAGATGATTAGTGGGAAGTGGCTGGATAGAAGTTCTCTCAGTGACTTTCTACTTAGGTAGCAATTTATAGAGCAATATCAGCTATAATTTTAAAATAAAGCTGCTGCAATGTTCTGATGACATTTTAAATGTAAGATGTTTTTTTCCTGCCTCCATCTGAAGTTCAGAACGTCTTGCATTTAATCTTCAAGTTTGCTGCACACACACAAGCTGCTTTCTTTGGAGTTGCCTGGCATGAGGCCAGGGCAGATGTTCTTAGGCAAGCAATTCTAAAGTCCCTAAAAGTGTCTGGGAAAATATAAATTTATTACAGCTGTAAAGTTGCAAAATAAAAGAAGTTTAATTATCTTACCCAGTAATTATCTGAGGTTGCTGAGATGAATATTTGAGGAGTGGGAGGGGAATTAACATTCACTGAATACCTACTAAGTGCCAACATTTTATCTAAGAACCTTTCAAGTCAGATGTTATAAAGAGTATTTTGCACATAAGAAAAGGGAGCCTATAAGCTGCAGATGGCAATGCTTTCTTCAATAGGGCATGTGATTGGACTTGTTCTTCTTAGAGGAATGATATTCTCAACAGTTGTTTTAAAAACTAAATGAGATAAATGTAAATTGCACAGAATAGTAAGAGCTTGTGGTAAGCACAGTATTATTATTAATGCCACCGCTGATAAGAGAGGCATTTTACATACATTATCTCTAATTCTTGCAATATCATTCTGAGATAGGTATAAATATCCCTCTTTTATAAATGAGGAGACTAAGCTCAGAAAACTGTAAGAGTCACACAGTTAATAGGTGACAGATGCAGAATTCCAACACAGGTTTGTCAGACTCTGGAACCCATGCTCTTCCTGGTTAAACTGAAGTGTACTAGAATGTGATTTACTGCATGCCTAGAGGTGGACAACACAGAAACCACGCATCCAGATATAGTGGAGCTCTGTGCCCAAACTACAACAATCTGCTTCTACCCACCCCCCCAATCCATCTCCATTTACCATTCAATTTACAGCCCTGATATTTACTATAGATCACTGGCTGTTAACTGTGTGAGTTTGTCTTTTAAATAAAACCCCTGAAGCTGAATTCCTTATCTCATTTCCTGTTTCCCACAGAACTTATTCATTCAGTGATAGCAAGCACACAATCAATTATCTTAGTGAACTGGTTAGATTTTCTTATTATAAATGCTTTCAAAGATTCCAAGTTGTAAGGAGCTTTGAATATTTGCCCCTCACATAGAAATAATTCCAAAAGCATATAAATCCACTCATTTTTCTTTTTTAAATTTCTAGGCCAGGGGAAATGGGGAGGATGAGTGGGAATAGACAGGAGGGAGGGATTATAATTGGACAAGAGAGAATTTTGAAAGTGGTGAATATGTTCATTTTGATGTTGGACTATGGTGATGGTTTCACAGGTGCATGCATATGACAAGATGACAAGACATCATCTTGCACATTTTAAAGAGGCACAATTATATGCCAGTTATACCTTAATAAAGCTCTAAAACTAATGTAGACAAATAAAGAGAAAATCAACATGGAAGAAGGCAACATCGAAAGAGAGTGTGTTAATAAAAAGAGAGGGAGAGTCCCTTGTGAGAGACTCCAATGTCAGGCACTGTGAAGGGGGTCTCACAACAGCGTCATGTAACCAAACAAGCTTTTAGAAGGATCCACTGGAAGCTCTGTAGAGGATGGATTGGAGGGTGAGCAAGACTAGAGGCACAGAGAGAGCAGTTAGGAGGTCTGGCCTGGGCTAAAATGATGGACATGGAGAGAAGGTGCAAGACAAAGGATATCAAGGAGAGAGATTCAACAGATTTGGCTGCAGGCCAGAGAGAGACTGGAGCAAAGGATTACCTTGAGCTCTGTAGCCTAGGAAGGTGGGTGGTGTCATTAAGAGAGAGTAAAAACCTCAGAGAAAAAGGTCAGTACCACAAAGGGCTTTATAACCAGTTCACAGTGACCCAGAGGAGAAGCCAGGTTATGTTAGAACAAAAGATACCAACATCAGGTAAATGCACAAAACACTGTGCTCAGTACACCCGTGTAACCCCCAAGTTATTAAACACCTGTGCTTCTCGACTGTTTGATCCAAATGTCCAATGGCTTGGGAACAGGTAAGCAAACCACAGTACTAGCCAATGAATGTACTACCAAGTAATGACTGAATATGATATATTTGAAGGTTATGTACACAATAATTTTGCTAGGTAATCCAAAGCTTTTTTTGTTTAGAATAAAATATCGTGTACCCACAAAAATTTAAGCAACTGTGTAACACCTGGAAAAGAACTCAAGCAATAAAATAATGGGTCCCAATGAATAAATATCCTGAGTTGCAAGGATGACACCTCCTCTACCAACTGCATGGCTGAAGAGCTCTCGCTCTTCAAATTGTTCCATTTGGCCAAATTCTTTATAAATACAAAATGTGAGCTCCTCTCAATGAAACCTCACACTGGGGCTCCAAACCTGAAAGTTATTTAAAACAAGTATTTGAAAGTTTCCTTAGAGTCCTAAGTGAAATCTCTATAGAAATCCCTATATATAAACCAATAAATCGGTCATTTTCCATGAGTTGGGGGTGAAAGCTATTTATTATGCTTTAATTATACAGTAGCTAAAAAGGTCGTTAAGATTTATCACTTTAAGATCTGAGACCAGCAAACTGGTCAAGGTAGATAGATGTAAGAGAGAAAAGCCTAGAACTCAGATCTCCTGAGCCAGCCTCCCTCTGCCATCTAGTCCATGCAGTAATAAATGTTTGCCAAGTCTCTGGGATCAAATCACTATTTTCTTGTATACTGCTATCAAACAAATGAACATCATCTGGGTATGTCAGATATAAAATGTATTGGCATTTTAATGACCATGTTACATATACGTCAAAAACCTTTTATGGTCACCCTGATATCTCTAGGCTTCCCCATCCCAAATCCTTTAACTAAAATAGTTTGCCAACCAGAACAACTTCATTATTCTATTGTCTACGGACACAGAAACTTTAAAGCAGTGCTACTCCATGTGGTATGTGAGTCTCAATATGTGAGAAGAGTACAGAAGGTATGAATAAGCATTTCAGAACTTTTACGGCAACTTGACATTGGTGCAAAATCCAAGTACGTGATTTTGTGTTTTACAAAGATGTTTTGGTCCATGATGGATTGCAAATAAAAACGACTATTTCTTCCCATAAACAGTATGAGAATGACGCTTTAGGGCATAACTGGTTTGACACAGAAAGTTAATTTAGTCCAAACAGTCAAACTCGATCCACTTAATGACAAGTAACATGTAGCTAGCACCCTGGTTACACAAGTTTGAATGGCTTTTTATTAATTTTGGTGAGAAAAACTTTCTTAGTTTGAGGCAATTACAGTAGTGCTCTACTGGGTCTGGTACTTATTTCCTAACCTCAGGAAGTACAGAGTTCCAATTTGACATTACGTACTTGCCAGTTTTCCTCCTGAAAACTGATGGAGCACAGAAGTAAATGAAATGATGCTGCTGGAGGAAAAAATGATGATCATAGTCACTGGGGTGATTCAGCCTGAAAAAGGCTCTGATTTTCAATTTTCCATGAAACTTTAAAATTGAGATTAGATATCGAAGTAAATGAAATGATGCTGCTGGAGGAAAAAATGATGATCATAGTCACTGGGGTGATTCATCCTGAAAAAGGCTCTGATTTTCAATTTTCCATGAAACTTTAAAATTGAGATTAGATATCACAATTAAATTCTAAAACGATGTTACTATAACATCAGTGAAGACTGTACATTTCAAGTGCAGCACATACCAACTTAGAGATCCTAATGGCAAAATGTGGAAAAACTTTCTCACTTTGGTAGTGGTGGTGGGAGAGCAGACTATTTTAAATATTATAAAGCTATAAGGAATTTCAGTCTTCCTACCTGAAGGAAGTAATACTAACCACATCACATCTCACAGAGACAAAATGTTAAGTCATAAGAGACATGAAGTTATGTCTTTGGGACTCACGTTTCTCCTGGACGTAAAGATAGCCTTCCATCGTCCACTGGCTGGGTGGTCTGTAGTCCTGGTTGGCAGATTTCATCCTCTGCATCAACCGCTCTACCTCTTGTCGAGTACTTTCAAAATTATTCCTTGTCTTAAGTAAACAGAAACAACAATTTCATTCATTGTTTCCTAAGAGGTTTAAGAAGCCTCCTGTCTAAAGTTTCAAAACTGCAAATGGTACGAAGGGTAACCTTGATTCTCAGCACCATTCACTACATCTGTGACCCTGAGATGTTGAGTCCTGTGCTCGAATTTTGAAGCTTTAGTGAAAACTATTCCGAATGACCTTCTGCAGGTTTCACTTTGAAACTCTCCGTGTGCGTGTGTGTGAGAGAGATTTTCTTCCTATTTTCACACTCTAACATTCTTACTTAGGGGGTAAACTATAGCATCAAAAAATACATAAGATTCATTAAATAGAGTTTTGAATTCCCTAATACCTAAGGTAAAAAGCAGATACAAATACGAAGACTTAATTTCTTTTGAGGGGGAAAAAACCCCCAAATTACATTCACATACTTTTGATATATGTGGCACTGAACAAATCATGAAAAAAGTTCACCACCATTATTCTAAAAAGCTTTTTTAGAAGAAACATCATATAGCTTGGCTTCCAGAAATACTAACATAATTTTTAAGAGTATATAAATTAACTCATAAAAATCAATAGGTTTCCCAGTTCTAACTTCTTCTGTTGCAAGAACTAGTTAACTCACTTTATAGTGAGTTTACTTAGCATACAGGAGACGTTAGGCTTTACTCTGAGAAAATCTCTTGCATTCAGGCCACATTACCTCAACAACAGGTATTCGAAAATATAAAAATCACCCCCACCTAACTCTAAGATCCTGTTATGGCCGATACTAAAAGAACTGATTCTCAAAGTAGATTACGAAAATTTTCTTGTCACTTTTGCTGTTTTTCTTTTTAAAACAAGAATCCAAATTTTTTCCAATTCCGTACTCTTCTCCTGTTCCCAAATCCCAGGGAACTTAATGTAACTGTATGTCTTTAATATGGAAATAAATCATAAAAATACTTTGGCTTTTATAATTTCCCTTTTAATATTTACTGAAAAAGTCCATATGCACTCCATGTTGAAAAACAATGGAATAGATTAAATGTGAAATCAATTCTGCTAGAAAATGTAAGTTAAATAAAAGCTAAAACTCAAAACACAAGTAGAATAAATCCAATTACATATTTCTCATGGCACACTCCAACTCTGTAGTTTTATTTACTGAACATCCCCACAATGGCAAGAAGCAGATAAGCAGGAAAACACAAACTTTTTATGGAAAATTAAGTGAAAGCTTTCCAAATTATTTTGGCTATAGAGAACTAGACAGTTGGGGTTCCAGTCACAGAAAAACCTCAACAATCAGGACCTTCATTATTTGTCAGGTTTGATAATACAGAAATGGGTTGGCCAAAGATTTTTTTTTAATTGTAAGTGCTGCTTAGCATTTGAAAAATCATGATTTGTATAACTATGCAATCAGAGATTAAAAGGACTGATAGCAACTTTATAAAACAAAAACTGATAGAAATAGGCTGTTTGTAAATAATTCTTATGCTTTAAAGCAGTTATTTTGAATGCTTCAAAACACATTCTACTTTATAATTTGAAAATAATATCAGATATATTATATAAAATTTCAGAGAGAGATGAGACCTTAGAGCATTAAAGTATCTTCATCTCACAAATACAGATAAGCTACCCTCTCTCAGAAAATAAGATTTTCCTAAGATCGGTCACCCAGTAATTTTTTCCCCAGGTTCACTGAGGCATAATTTACAGATAAAAATTATACATATTTAAGGTGTATGATGTGAAGTTTTGATGTACATATACATTGGGCAATGATTACTGTAGTCAAGTTAATTAACATATCCATCATCACACAGTTATTATTATTATTATTTTTTTGGTGGTGGAAACACTTAAGACCTACTCTTTTAACAAATTTCAAGTATGCAATGCAGTATTATTATTATATATATTTTTTGGACCAGTGAGGGGATCGCAACCCTTGGCACGGTGTTGTCAGCACCACGCTCAGCCAGTGAGCACACCGGCCATCCCTATATAGGATCCGAAGCTGTGGCCTCGGTGCTACCATGCGTGAGCCATGGGGCTGGATAGTCACCATGACCAGTGAGGGGATCGCAACCCTTGGCACGGTGTTGTCAGCACCACGCTCAGCCAGTGAGCTCACCGGCCATCCCTATATAGGATCCGAAGCTGTGGCCTCGGTGCTACCATGCGTGAGCCATGGGGCTGGATAGTCACCATGCTATACAAGAGATCTCTAGAACTTATTCATCCTGCCTCACCCAGTAAACTAACAAGAACACTGAATAAAGGCAAAAGTTTCCAAACTTCCAGGTGTCCACACTTTGGTAGTATTTATTTTTATAAAATTTTCTAGTATAAATTTTTCTAACCTAAGATTAGTTCTTTCTTGGCATACTTTCAACTAGCAACTAGAAAAAAAATTTTTAAATAAATTTATAAAGTGGCTTTTCTAATTTAGTAGATTATACTATAGCTAGACAAGTTTTTGAAAGATTCTAAGGCTTGACTTGGTTATAACTTAATTGTCAGGTGATTATCACATTCCCTAAGGAGAGGCAGTAAGAACAGGTATATAGTCTTACATTCTGCAAGTTGAACTGCAGCTGTTGCTTATATGGTGCAAATTCCTGGGCGAGTTCATATCCTTCGTGGTAAAAAGTAAATAAACCCTGAAGGAATGACAAAAGCTGCAAAGATAAAGAGATTAAAAGCAAACAAACAAACATGAAAACTTGTTTAAAAAAAGATAATTATCAAAGGTAAAATATCGAGGAAATTATATTTCATTCTAATTCTTCAAACTAAGAAATTTTCAGTCTTTTTGTTTGGAAAATTTTGTTGTCAGGCAATAAAATTATGGAGATAACACAGAAATCTCAAAAGCAAATTTTGTCTTCCTTTTTGGTAGTCAATGATTTAATTTTTGAGTCTCGTCATGGACAGCTGTCATGGTAACTACTCTACTATTCAAATGCATTGAAGAAATATCCAGAAGAGACCGCTAAGGGGCATAAAGACCTAAGCAGCATTGGTCCTACCTTTGAAGAGCTTCTAATCCAAAGGTTTACAGATGAGAAGTATCCAAGGAAAGGAGTAANCGGTGTTGTCAGCACCACGCTCAGCCAGTGAGCACACCGGCCATCCCTATATAGGATCCGAAGCTGTGGCCTCGGTGCTACCATGCGTGAGCCATGGGGCTGGATAGTCACCATGCTATACAAGAGATCTCTAGAACTTATTCATCCTGCCTCACCCAGTAAACTAACAAGAACACTGAATAAAGGCAAAAGTTTCCAAACTTCCAGGTGTCCACACTTTGGTAGTATTTATTTTTATAAAATTTTCTAGTATAAATTTTTCTAACCTAAGATTAGTTCTTTCTTGGCATACTTTCAACTAGCAACTAGAAAAAAAATTTTTAAATAAATTTATAAAGTGGCTTTTCTAATTTAGTAGATTATACTATAGCTAGACAAGTTTTTGAAAGATTCTAAGGCTTGACTTGGTTATAACTTAATTGTCAGGTGATTATCACATTCCCTAAGGAGAGGCAGTAAGAACAGGTATATAGTCTTACATTCTGCAAGTTGAACTGCAGCTGTTGCTTATATGGTGCAAATTCCTGGGCGAGTTCATATCCTTCGTGGTAAAAAGTAAATAAACCCTGAAGGAATGACAAAAGCTGCAAAGATAAAGAGATTAAAAGCAAACAAACAAACATGAAAACTTGTTTAAAAAAAGATAATTATCAAAGGTAAAATATCGAGGAAATTATATTTCATTCTAATTCTTCAAACTAAGAAATTTTCAGTCTTTTTGTTTGGAAAATTTTGTTGTCAGGCAATAAAATTATGGAGATAACACAGAAATCTCAAAAGCAAATTTTGTCTTCCTTTTTGGTAGTCAATGATTTAATTTTTGAGTCTCGTCATGGACAGCTGTCATGGTAACTACTCTACTATTCAAATGCATTGAAGAAATATCCAGAAGAGACCGCTAAGGGGCATAAAGACCTAAGCAGCATTGGTCCTACCTTTGAAGAGCTTCTAATCCAAAGGTTTACAGATGAGAAGTATCCAAGGAAAGGAGTAAGAATTTGGCCAGATGAAATGAAGAAAAGTATCACTAGGTGGCAGCACTGATGCAGGTACTGAATAGACATTTTAGCAAGGAGCGGGAAGAAGTCAAAGCAGAGGGAAGAACTGAGGAAAAATGTTGAATGGAACTAGCTAACATAGATTTTCCATGTCAGAGTTAGAGTAAAATCATTAGACAACTGCAATTTCTACAATCCGAGCCTTCTAATCTCAAATCCATGTGTGCTTAACGTATTATGTTTTATATGTAAAGTAAGACTGGCTCTCCATGGAATTACAGGACAGAGTTGTTCATATGGAATAAGTCATATTTGAAAAATAATCGATTTAAATTGTTTCACTTAATTGAGATTTTATTCCACAGACTTGTTCACTACCTTGATCTCTTCCACAAATTGTTCCCGCAATAAAGTTAAAAAATATATCTTAAAGGTGGCTTATAATATGTCTGTAACTTATTTTAAATTAAGAAGAAACACAGTTTGAAAACATTTTCACATGTGAATAACATCCCACCACTTCCTCTGCCTGGGAGGCAGGGAGGATTCAGCTAAGCACCAACTTGTATGTGTGCTATGACTTCCAGCAGATAAATACTGGTTCTATCAGAAAACAATGACCTAATGCTTTTCTTCTTATAAACAAGTCACTTGCAAACAAAATTATGTTCATTTCAGAAAGCACAGGTTTTCAAATTGTTTTTGTTACTATATTTTAAAAACTTCTCTTCTTTTGTTCAATAGTTCCTGACATTGTGCCAAAATGTATTTTTTGCCAATTTTATATTTCATACTCTCAGTTTTACATCAACTGATATTTACCATCAAAACTAAATATTCAATGGATTATCCTAAAATAATACTACAGTTTGTCAAATTATCCAATAAAATACATGGTCTGCCCGAATGCATATACTTTGGCCTAAGTAAACTGAACTGCAGATTAAACTCAGATTAAAATATACTTTTAATTAGAGTTTGGATATGTAGATTTAGAGCTTTTCAGAAATAAAATAAGAAACACTTTAGAAATATATAGATAACACTAGTCTTCTGAATATCCGAATGATATTTTATAAAGTTGTTAGAGGAGTATTGTTTCCTGTTTTACCATCTATAATTAGTCCACAATTACACTGTCTCATTGAAAACTGTATGCCATACAAAGCAGATGCTATTGTAAAATCACCATAATTACAAAAGTGAATTAAACTTACAAAGAAGACATTTTAATGACATCTGTGAGGACTTTTTCTATAAAACACCTAATCCCCTGAGATATACCTTTTCTAATATTCTGAGTTTTCAGAACATGGGGAAAAAAACAAAGCACACTGATGTTTCAGAAATATGAAGTAAACCATTAGTACCATACCTAGATCTCTCCTAAAAATTTTAACAAATGGTAAATTGTAATCTTTAGGCCACAGAAGTTCATGATACACACACACGCACACACACACACAAATTTTTAAAAATTTTTTATTGAATCATAATTGATTATACATATTTTTGTGGTTCAACGTTGACATGC
>NW_007729433.1:15344-20826 GCF_000696425.1 Galeopterus variegatus | reverse complement strand
GGTAAATTGTAATCTTTAGGCCACAGAAGTTCATGATACACACACACGCACACACACACACACAAATTTTTAAAAATTTTTTATTGAATCATAATTGATTATACATATTTTTGTGGTTCAACGTTGACATGCTGATCAAATCAATATTACTAGTATATATATTGTTACAAATCATTCTTACTCTATATGCCCCTTGTCCAATCTCTCCCTGTCCCCCTCTCTCTCACCCATCCCACCTCTGATAACCCTAGATTTCTTCTCTCCTTCTGAAAGAGTAATGGTTACTCTGTTGATTTGTTTAGATGATGGGTCCAGTGCTGAGAGATGTGATCAGGTCCCCCAATATTATCATAGAGCAGATGCTTCTTCTGTTACTCTGGAATGAACTTTGTGGGGAGAGACATCCTTTTCTTTTCTTTGGTTTCTGCTGGTGACTCTCCTTGTGTCAATGTGCTCCAGTGGCTGATGGACCATCCGCAAGGTGGTTGTGGCATCTAGCCACTTTCATGGCAGCCGTGGTTATTGTGGTGGCTGTTATGGGCCACCCACATGGAGGTGATGTTTTGGGCATGTTCCTTGGTGCTGGTGGTGTGCCTGGTTGGGGGGGGTTGGGTCTCCACTCCATGCCTCAGGTCCCCAGGCAGGACCTGAGGCCCTGGAGGTGTACATAGTTGTGGGAAGGGGATCCGGTCCCCAGCTGCATGCCTCAGGTCCCCAGTTGGGCCCCTAGGCACTGGCAGTGTGCCTGGGCCAGAACTAAATTTTTTGTCCTTTCCTTATTTCTAAAATGGGGGAACTTCCTGTGGGGACCAGTACTTGAGCTGTGTGGTTGAGCTAAATTGTTGCTTTGCTCCTGATTCCTTGGGGAAGGCTTTTTGTGCAGCTCAGGTTTTAATAGTTGACTTTATAGGTACTTCCAGCTCTCGAGAGATCCGGTGCACCTGGGTTGTGCAGAAACTCCTCTGATCTGGGCCTGAGTCTTCATTAACCTGCACCCCATACAATTGTGCATTCCTGACCTGTCTCCTCTGAGTGGTCCTTCACTGACTGTGATGCCAGTCAGCTGTCCTTGCTGTGCCTCAGTGTTCCCCTGGTGAACCCATCTCCCCCACTGCCTGTGCTGCAAACACTTCCCATAGGACGGGCCATGTGCCGGTCCCTTGCGATGACTCACCGGCCTCTGAGTGGCTCCTTTTTTCAGTTGTTCTGGCTCCTCACTCTTTTGTGGGTACATGGGAACCCTATTAGTGGTCTTACTGGCCTGGGGCCGCCTCCAAGCAACTTCATCTGAAAGGCACAGTTGTGGTTTTTGCCAGCTCCAGCCTTAAAGAGGCCACAGCATGAAATGGTTGGTGTGGTTTTTTCTTTCTCTCATTGCGGCTTCTCCCGCCTTCATGCACTCCGTAGGTCTCTCCTCCTCTTCCCCTGAGCTCTAGAAGCCCCAGCTTGGCTGTTGTTGCTTTTTTATAGTTGTAAATTGGTAGATTTGTGGGGAAGAGTGACGCTGGGGACCGTCTATTCCGCCATCTTGACTGGAAGTGCCATTCATGATATATTTGAATTGCTCTATTGTGGCTTGATGCTCTAGCCTTAAAGTTATGTTATTATATGTCAAAAGATTAGACATCTGGAAAAGATGCTGGGTGCTCTCCACTGATCTCCTCACTACCTGTGAGACACGTCCTCTCACAAAGGGCTTCTTAAGGCTTGCAGATTCACTGAACTGCACATGGGTCCCCAAAGGAAAACTCTCCTATGAAAGCATTTTAATGACGACTTTGATAAACCAACATTTTCCACTGAGGTCTACTTTTAAATTCTTTTTTTTTTTCCTTTTTGTCTTTTTTCGTGTCCGGCAACGGATCGCAACCCTCAGTGTCGCACCCGTACCGGACCGGGACCGGCAACGGGATCGCAACCCTCGGTGTTGCTCCCACACCTCGCTCAGCCAATGAGCGGGAACCGGTCTGTATGTGGGATCCGAACCCTCAGCGGGAGCGCCACTGCGCTCCCAAGCGGCGCACTGTAGCAGGGCGCCACCGGGCCGGCCCTACTTTTAAATTCTTAATCATACTTTAAAAGATAAGATACTGGCATCTCCACTTTCTTCAGACTGCTCTTTATCCTCAGCATTTTACATGCAGCAACTTCAGTGTGATGAAAATAAATCCACTGGCATCCTCAAGCAGAATGTGGATTCACTTAGAAGCAGAGAAATATGCTTTAATCTCACAATGCATGCTGAGCACCCACTAGGAAATGTATGATTCTATGGAAGGGACACTGAAATTACATACAAACAAACTCCCACCTTCTCCTTCTGTTCCACATCTTCTTTGGAAGCAGCTCTTGGGGTTTTTAAATAAAGACAGCAAGTGTGAAATAACTGCCTCTAGATGGCAGCAAAGTTAACCTTGTTTGAATATATACTAGTTCATTTTATCCTCCAGGAGAACCTAATAGGACAGCCTGAAAACCTCTAAGAATTGCATTCCTCACATGTCATTTTCTTTGGTCAATCTGCCTGAGTGGCTGCCTGAGTGGCTGGGGTGGTTAGGTCTCAGTTTACCTAAAAGCCAGTCTGACCTTTAAAAATAACAGTACCCCAAACCAGCCATAACCTAAACAAACAAATAAATACAGTAACAATAACTACAAACTATTAGGGAAATTCAAAAAGTTCATGGAAAAAAATAGAACTATAAGAGATTATGAATCTTTCCATGAACTTTTTGAAGTACCCTTGTACTAGGTAGATTAGGTCTTAACACAAAGAAAGTTTCTTTTATCATGGGGAAAAATCTCATAAAGCACTTTATTAATCCTCAGGGTTTTAGAATCAGATTCCTATCTGTCACTCCAATAACCTGACCAAATGAAAAAATTGATACTACCTTCACAGATAAATAATCTTTTAAAAGAACCCATTACAAGTCAGCAAAGAAACAAATATTCATTATTTCCTAGCCCGTTAATCATCTGACAATTAACTAAATGCAGTATGGATGTGGCACTTGCAAAAGTTTCAAGCCTTAAGGGCCCACAATTACCAGCAATAATGTGAACAGCAGAGAAAGGCAAGGGCTGAGAAAAGGGTTGGAGCACCGTGGGAGTGAGGACAAAGACCCCTCAAAGCAGCGGACGCAGTAATTCCAGATACTGTTGCTTGAACTGAGCAGAACTGGGATGTTAACGCTTTTGTAATGATGCAATCCGTTCTTACATGCCTGTTCTCTTTTCTAACAATCATTAATTATTACAATTAATTTTCTTAACCTATTAAAATGCTTAGAGTGGTAGTTATGTCCCACCTGCCCTGAGCTACACTGCCAATCATGTTCTGAATTTGTTCTTGAGTTTTGACAGAGATCTCACAGTTAATTTCTATGGACCCCTTCCACAGTGGGATACACCTTCATGCTCTCTAGGATGGCTAGACTCAAAAAGTGAGATACAGGGCGGGCTGGTTGGCTCAGTTAGTTAGAACATGGTGCTGATAACACCAAGGGTGCTGGGTTCGATCCCTGTGCCGGCCAGCCAACAAAAAAAAAGGTGGTGGGGGGGGGAGATAATAGCAAGTGTTGGAGAGGATGTGGAAAAATTGAACTTCTCACACACTACTATTGAGAATGTAAAATGGTACAGTTACTTTGGAAAACAGTCTGTTAGTTCCTTGAGTGGTTAAATAGAGAGTTACCATACAACTCAGTAATTCCACTTCAAGAGAGAGAAAAACATTTATCTACACAAAAACTTGTACGTGAACGTTTATAGCAACACTATTCATAATAGTCAAAAGGTATCCATCAACTGTCAAATGAATAAACAAAATATGTTCTATTCATATAATGAAATTTTATTTGGTTCTAAGAAGGAATGAAGTATTGATGCACGCTTTAAAATGGATGAACCTTAAAAACATTTTGCCTAGTGAAAGAAGCCAATCACAAAAGATCACATATTATATAATTCCAGGTATATGAAATATCCAGAATAGGCAAATCTATAGAGACAGAAAGTAGATTAGTGGTTGATTAGGGTTGGAGGTTATGAAATGGGCAAATCTACAGAGACAAAAAGTAGATTAGTGGTTGATTAGGGTTGGAGGTTATGAAATGGGCAAATCTACAGAGACAAAAAGTAGATTAGTGGTTGATTAGGGTTGGAGGTTATGAAGTATGAAGGGAGTGATAATAAAAGGTATGAGGTTTATTTTTGAGGTGATAAAAATATTCCAAAATATGTTATGGTTATTGTTGCACATATCTGTGAATGTATTTAAAATTATTTAATTGTACACTTTAAGTGGATGAACTGTAGGGTATGTAAATTATATCTGAATAAAGTTGCTTTTTAAAAAATAAAAACACTTCCCATACACAGAGCATCATTAAAGCACCAAAAGAAATGAAAATCTTATAAGGCAAGGTTCCATCCACCACTTGGCCACCCAAACCTTCAGGAAAATCAGAAAAACAAGGCAAAGCAAAGGCATCAATTTTCACACAGTAAAAACATCATGCCTGTGAGTTAGATCTGTAGTCATTAATAAAGCAACGTCGTGGCCATATATTGCCTCAGCAGTGAAGAAATCACCGGAGTTCGTGCAAAGATGAGTTTCTAAGCACTCAAGATGATGGAATTCAGATGAAGTAGCCTGGGGTAAACTTTTGTGGTAAAGAATCAGAAGCAATGAAGAACAGTCAGCTTATGTGTACAGCTCAACGGAATGAAGAAGGTAATGTAGCCAGCGAGGTGATGAAGTCCAGCAGACTACATGATTGATTTCTAAAACAAAGTTCAAGGGACTAGCCAGCAAAACAAACAGGATGTATTACCCTCACTTATACAAAATTCTATTCACTATCAAACTGCTACTACAAAAGTCAGATTTTCAATAGCAGTACCTAGAACTAAATCCAAGGACCATTACAGATTTTATTTTTACTTAAGATATATGACCTGAAAAAAACTTTGTTTCATTTTTATAGAATAATTGAATTTAGGTTTTAAGCAGGATAGAAATTTAACCTTTAGTCCTACAACAGAGTTTCTACACACACACACACACACACACACACGCACGCACACACACACACACACACACACACGACACTATCTTATTTGTTTACTTTGTTTTCCTCTAAATTAAATTCTCTAAATGAAAGCTAACTAATCATATTGAAAAAGAAAAAGCAGGGCCGGCCCAGTGGCGCACTGCTGCAGTGCGCTGCTTGGGAAGCGCGGTGGCGCTCCGGCCGAGGGTTCGGATCCCATGTACAGACCAGCCGCTCACTGGCTGAGCAAGGTGCGGGCGCAACACCGAGGGTTGCGATCCCGTTGCCGGTCCCGGTCCGGTCCGGGTGCGACACTGAGGGTTGCGATCCGTTGCCGGTCACGAAAAAAAAGACAAAAAGGAAAAAAAAAAAAGAAAGAAAGAAAAAGCACACAAAAAGGTTTAACTTTTAAGACCTGCAGGTCT
>NW_007729433.1:0-14452 GCF_000696425.1 Galeopterus variegatus | reverse complement strand
GATTTCTAAAACAAAGTTCAAGGGACTAGCCAGCAAAACAAACAGGATGTATTACCCTCACGTATACAAAATTCTATTCACTGTCAAACTGCTACTACAAAAGTCAGAGTTTCAACAGCAATACCTAGAACTAAATCCAAGGACCATTACAGATTTTATTTTTACTTAAGATATATGACCTGAATAAAACTTTGTTTCATTTTTATAGAATAATTGAATTTAGGTTTTAAGCAGGATAGAAATTTAACCTTTAGTCCTACAACAAAGTTTCTACACACACACACACACAAACACACACACAAACACACGCACGCACGCACACACACACACACGACACTATCTTATTTGTTTACTTTGTTTTCCTCTAAATTAAATTCTCTAAATGAAAGCTAACCAATCATATTGAAAAAGAAAAAGCACACAAAAAGGTTTAACTTTTAAGACCTGCAGGTCTAGATACTCACTGATGGATTTTTTTTTAACCTTAGCAAGTAGCTAATGTTTAGTCTCAAAATTATATAAACTTTTTAAACTTAGAGATCCTAAAAAGTATTTTATAGTATACTTCATGACATAATAATCTAAAATATATTAGCAAATTAAATGACATTTTCTTCAGTAATTTTAAAATTGAACTTAGCAGTCCAAGAAAAGAGCATCAAAAGCAGTATATTTCAGTTTATATAAAATGATTTATACTCATTTTCCATATTAACTTCAAACAATACCAAAAGACTAAAATGAAGTCTAAAAAGAATACTCTAATATAAAAATGCTCTTAAAAAACTTACTGTAGATGTATATTTAGAAGCACGTTAAAGTAAAATGTATTTTTTAAAAAGCTACATTGGGCTTTAAAGCCACAACTAATAAACGGACACATAAATGTTGTTTTCATCTAAAAAACTTACTGTAGATGTATATTTAGAAGCATGTTAAAGTAAAATGTGTTTTTAAAAAAGCTACATTGGGCTTTAAAGCCACAACTAATAAACGGACACATAAATGTTGTTTTCATACCTAGCAATCATAGCAAGAGTTATAGTTCACACTAACTGCTACCCTGCTGATGCTAACGATGCCCTGGGCACTTGCTCTGTGCATTACCTGTGTTGGTTGATACTCACCATAGTCCTGGGAACTACATATTACTTTTATCCTCAATTTACAGATAAAAACCCAAGGCACAGAGCTTGAAAAACGTGCCAAACTTGCAAAGCTGTAAGACGTGGAGCCCGATTCTATCTTATTTCCACTATTTAGCTATTATATTATTTTCCTATATTATTATTGTTATATTATTATGTATTATATTATTAATTATGCATTTATATTATTTTTTATATATTTATATTATTATATTGTATTACATTATTATTTTATTATACTATTTTCTGACTTTACCTTCCAAAGTAAAGGTAAACCTCTTATTTTCTTCTTCTGATTTTAAGGAATTAAAATAGCAACATGATACAATTTTCTAAGGTCATCCATTTTATTTGGTCAGAGCAGAAATTAGGAAGGACTAATTTTTGTAGTCAGGCAGCCACTGAGGCAGTAAGTGGTATGACATGTGACTTCATATTAGGGCTCTGGGTTCCTGACTATCTGCACTTCAGGTTTGTGGCCTCAGGCAACTAACAATCTTTCTTTGGCTTAGCTTCCTCATCTAGCAAGTACCTTATAACAATGCTATTGTGAGGTTTTGTGATATAACCCAGGGAAAACAAATAGCACATAGAAGTTGCCCACATAACATTAGTCTAAACTATGCAAGCTCAGAGGACGTAACCAAACATACACAAACTGCAGCTGAATGAACCATAGGGAGTTAGGTTATAAAAAGATTCTTTTACTTTCCTGAGCAACAAACCTTTATGTATCATAAAATATTTAGGATACCCCAGGGCTCCTCTACTCCCTTATTTAAGCTGTTCATGTCCCGTATATTGCCTGAATTTTTTCTTCTAATCTCTCAAAATTCTCACAAATTCCAGGAGTAGGAAGATCTTATGACCAAGAGTCAGGAGATGCTATTTCTCCTTCTCTGATCTCTTTCCCCCATTACAGACCTGAACTTGTATATCTTGTTGGCAAATTCAAGAGGACGTGGCTCAACAGAACAACTGCTCAACAAAAATATGTGAGCCCAAAACGCAAGCCAATGTGTAATTTTCTAGTAGCCCCATTAAAAAAAAAAAAAAACCAAAAAAACAAGTACATAAAAAACAAGTGAAATTAATTTGAGCAATTTTATCACAATGTATCCAAAATATCATTTCAATATAATCAACATAAAAGAGGTATTAATGAGATATTTTAAGTTTTGTCCATACTAAAACTATCTTTTAAAAAAAAAAAAAAAAAGATGACTGGTAAGAGGATCTTAACCCTTGACTTGGTGGTGTCAGCACTGCGCTCTCTCAAGTGAGCCGTGGGCTGGTCCTCATACTAAACCTTACTGATCTGGTGTTTATTTTTACACTTACAGCACATCTTAATCTAGACCAGCCTTATATCAAGTGCTCAATAGCCATAAGTGGGTGGGTCACCCATGAGCTACAATCCTTTTTCATACAAAATAGAAGAAACTGAAAAAAGATGGCCATTAAAATTTTATACCTTATGGAGACTTGAGTTTAAAAAGTTAATTTTCACACATGCTTTAAAAATAACATATAATTTATTTATAAAAAATACATAAATGTCCCCTTTTATTCCGTGTATCACGATCTAGCTGTTCCTTGGAATAATGGCAACGTAGAAATATTTATTCCTAATAGCACCTAAATATTCTATAGAAGTTTTATGACAATTAGTAGGAGCTTGATATTATTTGAAACAATGTAAAATTATTTCAGCTGTATCATTATAAGATAAGAATATTATTTAATATGAACCACCATCCCCTATTGTTATTTTCTACTTGATATTTTACAATAGGAAGGAGATATGTCTCATCCCTAGGTCATCTGCTTTACTCTAATGCTTATTTGTTAAATTAATCTGAGCTAAAACTAGAATAGACTACTAGATTTTCGCAGTATGCGACAGTAATGCAAACAGGGATTGGATTTCTGCAAACAGGATAAAAACTGAAAAGACATTAAAGTGTTCTCTCATGTTTTATGTTAGCTCCTGGGAGCTTTGGTTTTATAACTTTAAAAGCTTTTTCTCCAAATTAATTTGTAAATACATAACCTGAAGATCAACATGCATGCTCATGTTTCATTGGTCCCATTTCTACTCTTCTCATTACTGAACTGGAAAGTAAGTAGAACTCCATGCATGAGACTTTGAGACTAAAAATGAGGATAAGACTAAACTGACAGTACTATTTAGTTTGGCCAGACATTCTAATAGGAAAAACACAGCAGCCAAGAAAATATTTTGGAAAAAGGACAAATTTAACATCAGTTTTGATTGCAGTGTCATAAGAAAGGCATGCATTATGGAAAACTTATCAGAACATCACAATTTAGGATAAGGTAAGGGAAAGGAAAAGAACACATTTCAATTGAAGGATGGCTTTCACTTCTCTACATTATTTTCACAGGCATTCATAAATTCTTACCATTCCTTCTGCCACCTGTAAGCAAATGATTTTGCAATCATCTCTTTATGTATCTGAGGTCATCTTATAGAATGACCTAGTTCATTGCTCCCAGACAGGACAGGCTATAAAAAGAATTAGAGAAACAGCCTACTCCCATGTCCCCTTTCCAGGAGGGAGAAAGAAATGCAGATGTGAAAGGATCCTCTCAGGTGTGAGGAGGAATAACAGTACAGAAGATGAGCACAGTGTCTGATGGAAATGGGAACATGAAAGGAAAAAATATACAGGAAAACTGTCAGAAATAATGGAGTCTCTCTGGTAGTTTGGAAGAGCTAAAATTCAGAAGTCTCAGGAGGCAGGCACTAAGGAAGAAGTTTGCCAGCAAGTAGAGGCTTCAAAAGCCATGGTGGGATTCTGGGGCAGGACTTAGTCAAAGACAAGGGGAACAGGAATTGTAAGTGGTGGTCTTCTTCTGAGAATAGGGGTTAGGCTGGCTAGTTGTCCATGAGCCCCAGATGAGGTCAGAAGGCACCCTAAGTCATGTAAAGTTTAATCAGATCCTCAAAGAATCTACTACATAAGAAGTTACAAATTCATTAAAGGGATTAAAGAACTTAACTGCTTGGCAAACAGAACTTGGGCTTAAGTCTGTTATTCCAAATAAAAGGTAAAAGTTAAATCCATGAGCCTGAGTTGTGGTCTCGAACTCCTTAATTCTTCTAAGTGAAGGGCTGGTCTTACAAGTAAACTTGCCAAGTGCCTAGTTTACAGGAGGGAGTCAGGTGGCTCTAGCCAAAGGAAAAGGAGCAAAACAGAGGTCCTGGAAGCCAGGTAGGGACTTATCCCCAGCCTCTGCTCTGTCTCAGTTTCTCATTATCTTTAGGGCATCACTTGTAGGTTTCCATTAGGAACTGAATTATGTCAAATATGAAGCAGGTTGTTTATTTTAAAATGTTGTCTTTCCTTCCCTTCCCCCTATCATCTCCACTAAAATAGAAACAGGGTATTTCATTTTTTATTATAATTGATTTTTTAAAAGACTGACATAGGAAGAAAAGAATGACTTAAATTAGGTATTTCATTACTTATGCTTTTATTAACCCTGTCCTCTCACCTCATGGGAATTGAGCAGAACATATAACAGATGATCACCTTGACTCTAGAGCTTACCTATATTCATCATAGATGCCACCTTATGAATATGCCCATTTAGACACTATTGTAACATATAAGAGTGTCACTTGAAAAAAATACTAAGAAAACGAAGTAAGCTTATAAAGACCAGCCACCTGTTATTTTCTGTAATGCAGTTTACATTAGGGAATCCATTACTTTCTACACTGACTTTGTAATAATGACTTCATAGGAAAGTCAGGCAGATCCCCGCCCTGGAAGGAAAGGGAGCATGGAACAAAGGGAAAAGCATTAGCCTTAAGTTTTCTCCCTTCACATAAAGGTTTGGTAAATGGGTTACTTTACTGGTGAGGTGTATTCATTCACGTATAGATAATATATATCCTTTTATTTGTTTTCTATGTTTTAAATTAATACACTTTATTTTAAGAGCAGTTTTAGGTTTATCAACAAAACTGAGTGGAAAATAGGGAGTTCCCATAAACCCCTGAGCCCACATATCCTCCTCCACCCTGTACTCCCCCCACACATAGTTTCCTCTATTATTAACATCTGGCATTTCTGTATTACATTTGGTACAGTGGATGAGCCAACACTGATACATTATTACTAACTGAGGCCATAGTTTATATTAAGGCTTGCTTTTTGTACTGTACATTCTGTGGGTTTTGGCAAATGGATAATGATGTGTATGCACAATTACAGTATCATACAGTAGTTTCACTACCCCAAAAATTCTCTGTGCTCCACCTATCATCCCTCCGTACCCTCCTCCTTTTATTTTTACAAATCAAAATTTTCAATAGAAAAACACCGTTAAGTTTTTTTTTAATAGTTTCTGGGACTACTATTTTAAAGGGAAACTAAAACTCACCGGTTCAACAAATTCAAACTTCTTTTTTTCTTGAACCTCTTGGATTTTAAATACATATTCTAATGATGCTTCATAGAAGTTTTGATGTTCTCGGTCAATCTGTGTATCTGCCTAAAGAGTAAAAAACAGGGAAAGTATGACAGAGGGAGTGATTATTTACCATTCTACATAGACAGGGACTCAATTCCTGCTCTACTCTGAAATCATTATTAAAAGCTAGGTCTTGAAAAAACGTTTTAATATAGCACTTACTGCAGTCTTTGTCCACAAGAGAAACACACACACACACACACACACACACACACACACATTCAATAAGCATACAACATTCATTACATTAGAAACTTATTACAAAAGAAGTATATAAATGTGTATAAAAATCTATGGGATCATAGAAGGAGAGACTAAATTATGGGAGAAAATGGTGGTGTTTATGTTAAATCTTAGAACAAGCAATTGACAGTAAATAGTTAATGATAAACAAAGGCAGGGGCCATTGTCATGAAAAAACAAAGAGGCATGAAAGTTTGACAGCGTCTGGCTGCAGAGTCAATACGTGGAAGAGAGGGGGGAAAAGAGAGGTTGGCATCACTCTACTGAAGATCTTGGACACTGCTTAACAAATTTGGATGTTAGTTGAGAGAGAAGCATCTGAAAATATTAAGCAGAAGGGCCACATCAATAGGAAAACTTTTAGAAAGATAGTACTGGTAGCAGAGCCAAAAATTTCAATGGCTCTAACCTGATGAATCACGCTCTACCAATGCCATGCACATTTATTCCTTCTGATTGCAGTAAGGTTCTACTGACAAAGTGTGGGAGAACGTTATTGAGATCATTTCGTTTTCTTTTTAACTTTGCCTTTCTTCTCTCTTCCATGCCCACTATCACCCTCAGATACACTCTTTAAAAGTGATGTTGGTTTGGTAGAGAGACATAATTTACTTTTCTTGCCCAGTTTCACACTGCCTGCTGCTAGCTGAGGTCACTAAAAGCAGATGGAAAGAAGTGGCTCTCCAGAGTACTAAGTAGCCATCAATAACCATTTTGGAGAAGAAAATTGCTTTGGAGTCATTTACAATGTTATTTTCACAAACAAAGCAAAAAAAAAAAAATAATAGACAAAATTAGGTTTGTTGGCTTGGACATGATAGCTTCTTAGGACTTAATTTGGAACCCCTTTAAAAATAGTTAAATATACTTGTTATGCATTTATTTATATAATTTAAAATAACCCAATATTATCAACAACTCACTAGAGATTTTTTACTGTTTTTAAACTAATACATGTGAAGAATATATAAATAAGGTAGGAGATTTGAACCAAAAATTTATTAGGTCCCAAAGATCATTTAGGAAAAATATTGGTATCAACAAAAAGAAAATCAGTATTCCACATAAATCTTACCATCGCTCAGGGGACCACTCTACATATAAGAATGAATTAACTCAGTAATGAAGGATAGGTAGTGGTGATGTGCTAATAAATACTTAACAACTGGCTCTTTTAAGAGAAAAGCTTGATTTGTAGTATTTGCTGGTTTCTGTGGTATAAATGTGGTCCCAAAATGGCCAGTTTCAAACCACAACCCCAACATCACTGAATGCAGCAGTTGGAAAGAGATGTGCACATGGGCTGTCCAGAGCAAGCTTCGGTAAAACACCGCGTGGAAGGGGTACAAAGATATTTTCAGTTTTGGAGGCAACATTCTATTTCAAAGTTATTTTGATGATTTTATTTACTTAAAAAAATAATGTCAGTGATTGTGCTGCCTAGTACATGGAAACAAACTCTACAATGTTGAGACGCCTTTAGATCTTAAAATGGTTATTTCTGGTCAACAGGCTATGCAGAAAAGAGACAGCAGGTCTTTCAAAAGGTCTGCTTACAAGGTTGGCCCTTGGCTGGTGTCTGAGATTGTGAATTTCTGGAGAATTTTCATCATTCTAACTGGTAAAAGTGGCTAAATGTGCCTAAATGGTGCAAATGATATGGGTTATGCTGAATGCCTCCTTTCCTTCCGGGAATCTAGAATTTGGGTACATGCCAGGCAGAGGGTTCAATGTGACCAATCTTTAGCGAAAACCCTGGGCAATGAGTCTCTAATGAGCTACTTTGGTAGATAACATTTCATATATTGTCACAACTCATTGCTGGGAGAATTAAGCACGTCCAATATGTCTCCGCTGGGAAGGGACTCCTGGAAGGCTGCACCTGGTTTCCCCTGGACTTTGCCCTATGTGCCCTTTCTCTGTGCTGACTTTTCTTTATGTACAGTACTTAAGGAATATGACAGCTTAATTCTTTTTCAGCACAAGACTTAGAAAGGTCTTTTACCTGGGGTGAATCCCTTTAGTACATAAACTCATGGTGTGTAGTTCACTAGCAAACACTTGCTTATAAACCTGCTAGCAACTGGTGCTATATATTTCATACTGGATAAGTAGGGTAACCATATGATTTATCTCTCAAAGTGGGACAATTTTAAAACTGAAAGGGAGCACTACTCATAACTATGTCAGATCAAGTGTGAAGTGTTTACAAGGCAAAAGGCACTCTAAAGTAAGACACTGAATTAATTTCATAATAAAATCACATGGTTCTGCAGATACCTAAATTTCTCCCAAACTACAATAAGCTATCTTGATTCAACATGGGGAGAAAAGCCTCAGGTGATACTTATCGAATCATTCCGAGAGGAGAAAAGACTTCAGCTAGACCCTGAAGAATGGGGAGGTTTACAGTAAGTAGAGATAAAATGAGAAGAGTTTGAGTGAGGGAATAGAGTTAGGAAAACAAGGTATGTTCAAGTTGATCAAAAGGTTTGTGACTCGAGGTCTGGTTTGCAGTACTCAGAAATGGCAGTTAAGGCAAAAAAGATACAATGTATGTAGACTTCATCCAACAGACAGTGCAAAAGCTTGAGAATGGTGTTGACAAAATCCAAGCCACATTTCAAGAAGATTAACATGAGGACAGTGCAGAATCCATTGATTAAGTGGTGGGGCTGGGTTCATGTGAATAAAAGGAGATGTCTTACTTGATAATCGTAAAGGTGTCTGTTGCATCCTTACAAGAAAGGTAAGTTGAAAGATGTGGGTAAAAGAAGCAAGGGAAAAGTCAAACATAAATTTGATACAAGTAATAATACCAACATTAACGGATAATTAAGGAAATGAGAGATAGGAAGAAATCTGGGAGAAATGGTGATGTGCAAGATGTCACATGTGTCACAAAGAAGTGGTAATCTAAAGTCTTGGTAGCCAGTCAGAGGGCTATACAAAGATGATCAGGCCTAACAAGATCATGACCTCGGAGACATTCAAGATGTTACAGACAACATGGAAGGAGGCGAGATTTCAGGGACAGAAAGCAAAGGATAAGAATAGAAATGTAAGAACTGAACTTAAGGGATTTGCTTCATTTACGGGTTAGGGGAAGATGATCAGGCCTAACAAGATCATGACCTCGGAGACATTCAAGATGTTACAGACAACATGGAAGGAGGCGAGATTTCAGGGACAGAAAGCGAAGGATAAGAATAGAAATGTAAGAACTGAACTTAAGGGATTTGCTTCATTTACGGGTTAGGGTTAAGAAGAACCTGTTACAGTATTTAGTGATAGGTGGAAAATCCAAATCTGGATTTCCTCTTTACTTTTTCTTCTAATTATAAAAGTAATAAATATGTACTTTTTGTTTTTCCTGCTGGGTGTTGCATGTATGGTGACTTGTGAATATTTTATATTTTAATTTTATTTTATATTTCAATGTATTGGAAACTTTCCATTTTATTCAAGAAATCAGTTGCATGTTAAAAGCCTTGGTTAAAAAAGGAATATTTACAATCTAAAAAACAAAAAAACTCAAGAATGACTGAATCTTTTTTCATTATTTTAAGTTTATTTTCTATTATTCATTATAATAGAGAAATTTAAATATAGTAAGAATTGCAATCCCACTGTTAATATTTTGATGCATCTCTCTCTCTCTCTCTCTCTCTCTCTCTCTCTCACACACACACACACACACACACACACAGTTACTTAAACACAAACCTGGGATAATAATGTAACTTCTGGCTTAAAATCTGCTTTTTTTCCTGCTTAATCAAGTGAATATTTCCCAATGTCTTTAAATAACTTTCCAAATAAAACTTTAAGCAGCCATATCACACTCTATTTTTAGTTGAACTATATTTGTATATTTACCCCAATCATTCTTTCATGCCATTCAGATGTTCCTAAATTTTTGGCTTTTGAATAAATCTCAGATCAACATATTTATACAATTTATTTTTATGCTCATCTCTGATAATTTTGTTGGGGTAAATTCCTACCAATAAAAATCATCTCTACTACCTTGTATCTTTAAGGTTTGTTAAAATGTGATGTCTAGGGGCCGGCCCGGTGGCGCACTGGATAGTGCGCTGCTTGGGAAGCACGGCGGCGCTCCCCTTTATGATTTCTTCCTTCTATTTTATACTTAGGAATTTTCATTCATATATCAAATATAACTTCTTTTCATCTACTATAAAGCCTATAATCTTGGTAACTTTGTTTCCAATTTTCCAATTGTTTACTCCAATGTCTTGTCTAATTGATGGCCTTGGAACTCTACACAAGCTGACCCTTTAACTCAGTCCTGGAAATTGGCAGCCACTTGTTTTTTCAATGAGCAAAAAGAATAAGGAGTCAGCTGTGCTGAGAAGGCACAGAAGGGTCTTTTTGAGAACAAGTTGATAAGCTTGGTGCTGACGGAAGGGCCAGAGCTGCTCCGGAAAGGAACAGATAGATGACTTTTCATGTCACAGAATTAAATATGTTTGTGGCAACATCTCTCTGTAACAGGTTTGATTCCTGGAAGCGCAGGGGAAAAAAACTCAAGCCACATTTTTCCTTTTCTATGTTATAGACCCCCGAGGAGCTGCTTTAACACAATTTGTTGTGGTGTGTTGTGTTATGTCAGGGGCTATACATCCTGCAAAAGAAGTGTGTGTGTTTGTGTGTATGTGAAGTGAGATGAGAAGAAGGATGTTACTATGTTACAGTCTTTTCCAACCTCCCACTAAATAGAGAACCAGAATGAATATTCTATTATACCACAGCCTAAGGGACTGAGGTCCACTAGCAAAGAAAGTATTAAATATCGAGCTAATTTGTCAGGGAAAATTGAAACATATCCTCTAAAGGACTTTACAATTAGGATAAAGTTATAATTTCCTTGAGATGGTTTAAACAATGTCTTGTCTAAGAGTAACCTCTCATATTTACTAAGAGCCTAAAGTTCTTAAGGGATCGAGGCAGTTAATTTTTTAAATGGCACTGGCCATAACCCTGGGCACGGCAGATGATGGTGTACTAGTGATAACTAGAGGAGTCTGTCAACACGTGACTATGTCCACATCCATACTAGAACCCCACTCTCCCTTAGGTTTATTCTAGAGCAATGCATAAAGAGAAATATGAGTGTTTAAGACCTTTGGAACATGTAAATATAATATTAAATTATAATGAGCAGTACCAAATATTCAGATGATTAGATATATCCAAGAAATTTAAAATAAAATATAGGTTTCTTAAGAGCAGATTGTCTTCCATTTTACTTTAGCTACAAAAACTTTCCATAAGCACCCACGAGCAGTACCAAATATTCAGATGATTAGATATATCCAAGAAATTTAAAATAAAATATAGGTTTTCTTAAGAGCAGATTGTCTTCCATTTTACTTTAGCTACAAAAACTTTCCATAAGCACCCAATTGCATGTTAAATTATACTATTTTAATAGCATGTGTTAGTAACAGAATACACAGGCTATAATGAACTCATGTAAAAATATCAAGCAAAACAAAACTTCCCAATATTAAAGATCTTTAAATGAAGAAATAAAATATAGGTTTCTTAAGAGCAGATTGTCTTCCATTTTACTTTAGCTACAAAAACTTTCCATAAGCACCCAATTGCATGTTAAATTATACTATTTTAATAGCATGTGTTAGTAACAGAACACACAGGCTATAATGAACTCATGTAAAAATATCAAGCAAAACAAAACTTCCCAATATTAAAGATCTTTAAATGAAGAAATTCAGTGCCAGGGATGAGAACATGAGTGTGTTGGAAAAAAGGAATTAGATGCCAAAATAACACTCCCATTACTTTTTGATGCTGTGGAAACCATAATGCTGTAACATACTCTCACACAGCATGCCTTGTCACTGAACTCGGAGGTAGGAGAAATAAGGAAATTAAAAAAGAGAGAAGAGGACAAGGTTGAAATTGAAAAGCAGTTCAGAAAAAGAGGAGGCTCTGCTAAGGGAAGGATCAAGATGAGATGTTTGAAAGAGGCTGTCCACTGTGATATCTAGAAGTATAGAGAAAGGAGAAAGAAGAGACTAAAGGAGACTCAGTATGGTTCCAGTTCCCAATGAAGTTCTGGATAGAGCAGTAACGAGCTGCACATGAACTACCTCAACACCCAACCCAGATGTTACAATGGCCAAGGGAGTCTGATTTTTTGACATACCCCATCACTGAAACTGGAACTGCATTATTCCTTAGTAAAAGCACTACTTTTTGTTTTCCTATTGACAGTTAAAACACTACCAGTGGGAAGAACAAAATATAAGATATTTTAGACAAGTGGAAGACATAGGCTGCTTACATGTGTGTATATGTTAGTAAAATCTTTCTGTTCATTTTTTCTTTAAAAAAATGCTATAAAATAATTGACATTTTAAAACATGTAGTTGTATATCTTTTTTCCCCAATGCTGAAGCAAAGCTTTAAATACAATCTCACATATATTTGTAACTTAACATAAAGGCCATATCATAAATTTGATAGATCCTGCTCCTTTAAAATATGCCCAATGAGAAGAAAAGAAAAAGTCTATTTCAACCTTTCCCATTGCTGAAGGAAATACAAATCTTACACTTAGAATTGCAATAGTAAATGTCATAATATTTCTAAAGTACCTATCCACAGTAAGTGCTCAATTCAGTTAGCTACTGTTATTGTCATTATTTTATTAAAAAGTAACAGACTTTGAGATACTTCTATCTTTAGTGGAAATTTTGACTTTACGTGACTTAATGCTAATGCCCTTTCCACATTTCATTGGAAAAGCTTACCTCTTGCAAGTGAGACTCCTTTTTCTTCGCAGACAAATTTAAATGCTTGTCAAGAATAGAATAGTATTTTTCACTCTCTTTGTCAAACTTCTTCTTTCCATCCTAGGGGATAGCAATAACAACAAAAAAGATTCAAATCAGAGCATAAAGAAAACCTTGATTTTCACCATCCCCATCTAAAAAAAAGATTTAATAAGGATTTAGTGAATTTCAACTATGTGCAAAATCTTAATTTTGTAGAGCAGGAAAAAGGTTATGAAAGAAGTCATTTGCATATGTATTCTGCTCTCAAAGAAGCTTTCCATCTTACAAGGAGAAACACATGTATAACAAACACCACCAGTCACACCTTCTTTGGAGCACATGGATCTGTAGTATGGAGGGGGCCACGTTGGCTACAGTAGAATCCCTTTGAGAGCTTTATAACTGACTCCCAGAAAGAGATTCTGATCTAGTAAGTATGGGATACAACCAGGAGAAAGATGTCTTCTTTAGGCTTCTTGGTGATATGATGAGTTAACATATAAACAATGTGGAGAGCTACTCACATAAACTCCTTCAGAGAATCATATTATTTCCTAGCCACAAAAAGACACCTGATATTTCAAATAACTTGCTCTTGGGAGGGAGGAAAAAAAGACTTTTAAATGCTGGTAGCTTCAAATAATTAAGTTAAAAATTCAAAATCAAATAAATCAAAAGGATTAACAACATCTGCATCTTATGCTCTGAACATAATTCTAATAGCTGGCCTTTGCTTGTTTCTAAAATGTTGGGAGTTTTGAGGGGGTTAAGGAAGATTAGCTATAGACAGGCTGGACTTTTATGGAGGAAGGGAATAAGTTTACCTTTTATCCTATGACGTGCTTCCATAGAAATGTAAATGGAATGAAATACTGAGAGGAACAGGACATACCTGGGCATATGATCTTCTCCAACTATAAATACTGTATCCACTAGGTATGCCTTTTCCATTTATGAGTCCATACGAAACAAACACTAAGTAACTACACTCATAAATTTCATTGGCTAAAGAAGTACTATTCCTTCCTTTTATTTCGCTGTTTCTGAAACTGCAACCTCTAGATCACCTAAATCAGAGTCAAGTGTTTACAAGTTTGCTCAAAATGCAGATTCCTCCACCCAGAGATTCTAGAATTGTTTTTTTTAACATGCTCTATGATTACTAAGCCTAATGCTCTGCTTCATTACTTGCATAAATACCTGGAAGGGGTTACTTAAAAATGATAGATAGATAAATGTATAGATGGACGGGTGGGTGAGTGGGTGGAGGAATGGAGGGAAGGAATGAGGGAGACAGGGAAGGAGAAGGGAAGAAGGTAAAGTCTCTAGCTTAGGGGGGGGTCTTTCCCACTATTCTGAGTTTTTCAGATGTGGAAAACCTTGATTTTCACCATTCCTATCAAAAGTCCAATACAATTAGTTAAAGATGAGGGAGACAGGGAAGGAGAAGGGAAGAAGGTAAAGTCTCTAGCTTAGGGGTGGTCTTTCCCACTATTCTGAGTTTGTCAGATGTGGAAAACCTTGATTTTCACCATTCCTATCAAAAGTCCAATACAATTAGTTAAAGATTTAGTGAGTTCCAACTATGTGCAAAACCCTAATTTAGGAGAGTAGAGAGGAGGGTGTGAAGCAAGTCATTTGTGCATGTATTCTGCTCTCAGAATCTACCCAGGTAATACTATGTTGATCCACTGGCACTCTGAATTTTATTTTCAATTGTACTTTCAG